>NW_027223723.1:340695-340954 GCF_029378745.1 Bos indicus
AGTCAGGGAAACTGGAGGTGGGAGGGGCCTCTCGGCACTCCACTGGGTTTGGTGCATTGGAAGAGGGCCTCATCTCCAGTTGAGGCAGGAACCTCAGGGTTCCTCTGACTTCAGACTCCGATCGCAAGGTCCCTGCAGACTTGGGACAGGGAGAGTCAGGCCTCGTCTTGGGTTGAGGCATGGAACTCCGCTTGCCTCTCGAGGTGTTCCCGGGGAGACAGGCCACTTGTCGAGCGGTATTTGGAACCTGGGGGTCTTT
>NW_027223723.1:341054-433191 GCF_029378745.1 Bos indicus
TCTCTCGAGGTCTTTCTCGGGTTGAGGCAGGACACCCTGGGGTCCCTCGACTTGTGCAGGTGACCTCAGGGGGCTTCTCATGGTGGCTCTGAGAAGTCAGGGAAACTGGAGGTGGGAGGGGCCTCTCGGCACTCCACTGGGTTTGGTGCATTGGAAGAGGGCCTCATCTCCAGTTGAGGCAGGAACCTCAGGGTTCCTCTGACTTCAGACTCCGATCGCAAGGTCCCTGCAGACTTGGGACAGGAGAGTCAGGCCTCGTCTTGGGTTGAGGCATGGAACTCCGCTTGCCTCTCGAGGTGTTCCCGGGGAGACAGGCCACTTGTCGAGCGGTATTTGGAACCTGGGGGTCTTTTCCCGACGATGCACGGGCGAGTCACTGCCCCTTCGTGTTGACTTCATTCACAGGGTGGAGTTCGAAGAGGTGTCCGGGCATCGGGTTCTTATCAAGAGGGGACCGGGAAATCGGGGTCCTTCGGAATGTGGAACCACCCACGAGGCCACGTCTGGAATGTCGTCGTGAGACCGGCCTCATCCTGAGGTGCGACCGGAAGGTCGGGAACCCCTTCCAGACAAAGCAGGGGAGTCGACCCTCCTGTCCAGATCAGGAGGGTAGAAGGGGCTCAGAGGAAGTGGTGCGGGAAAACCTCGGTGTTCCTCTTGAGGGAGACCGGGATGTCGGGGCACTTTGTGGGTCGCATCAAGGGTGCCAAGTACCGTTTCGACCTCCAATACCTAACGTGGGACTTCTCCTGAGACACTGTAGCGGGAAAGGGCTTCATCTTGCGATGACGGGGGAACCACGTGGATTTTCTCGAGTTGCAGCGGGATTCTCGAGTTACGACGGGGAATTCAGGATGCCTCTTGTGTTGGCCCAGGGAAGTCCAATCTTCCATTCGAGTTGCGAAGGAAAGCTGGGGATTGCTCTCGAGTGACTGCAGGGCCAATAGACCTCATCTAGGCTTGTGTCCAGAAGCCAATGTTCCTCTCCAGGGGCGAAAGGGATCTCGGGGTTGCATTCCAGACGCACCCGGGGAGACAGGCATCCATCTCGAGTGGAAGCAAAGAACCCCGCTCTGCTCTCGAGTCGCGACGGGTATCTCTTGGAGCTCACTGGGTGGACTAAAGGGAGTCAAGCCTCCTGAGGCGTTTGGAGAGAGGTCGAGAGACTGGTCTCTAGGCCATACAGGAGACGAAGGCCCTCAAGTCGCGATGACGGGGGAGGCTCGGGGTTGTTCTCGAGCGGCGGCCCCAGTGTGCGGTTTCTCGCGAGGTACGACGGCGAGGTCAGTGAGCCTCTCGTGGGGCGGCAAGGAAGTCGGGTCTCCATGCGAATGGCGAGGGGGAGCGCGTCTTTACTCTCAAGTCATAGTAGGGGAATCTGGCCTCGAGACGTGTTGAAGAAGGTCTCTCGAGGTCTTTCTCGGGTTGAGGCAGGACACCCTGGGGTCCCTCGACTTGTGCAGGTGACCTCAGGGGGCTTCTCATGGTGGCTCTGAGAAGTCAGGGAAACTGGAGGTGGGAGGGGCCTCTCGGCACTCCACTGGGTTTGGTGCATTGGAAGAGGGCCTCATCTCCAGTTGAGGCAGGAACCTCAGGGTTCCTCTGACTTCAGACTCCGATCGCAAGGTCCCTGCAGACTTGGGACAGGAGAGTCAGGCCTCGTCTTGGGTTGAGGCATGGAACTCCGCTTGCCTCTCGAGGTGTTCCCGGGGAGACAGGCCACTTGTCGAGCGGTATTTGGAACCTGGGGGTCTTTTCCCGACGATGCACGGGCGAGTCACTGCCCCTTCGTGTTGACTTCATTCACAGGGTGGAGTTCGAAGAGGTGTCCGGGCATCGGGTTCTTATCAAGAGGGGACCGGGAAATCGGGGTCCTTCGGAATGTGGAACCACCCACGAGGCCACGTCTGGAATGTCGTCGTGAGACCGGCCTCATCCTGAGGTGCGACCGGAAGGTCGGGAACCCCTTCCAGACAAAGCAGGGGAGTCGACCCTCCTGTCCAGATCAGGAGGGTAGAAGAGGCTCCGAGGAAGTGTTGCCGGAAAACTTCGGTGTTCCTCTCGAGGGAGACCGGGATGTCGGGGCACTTTGTGGGTCGCATCAAGGGTGACAAGTACCGTTTCGACCTCCAATTCCTAAAGTGGGACTTCTCCTGAGACGCTGTAGCGGCACAGGGCTACATCTTGCGATGACGGGGGAACCACGTGGTTTTTCTCGAGGTGTAGCAGGATTCTCGAATTACGACGGGGAATTCAGGATGCCTCTTGTGTAGGCCCAGGGAAGTCCAATCTTCCATTCGAGTTGCGAAGGAAAGCTGGGGATTTCTCTCGAGTGACTGCAGGGCCAATAGACCTCATCTAGGCTTGTGTCCAGAAGCCAGTGTTCCTCTCCAGGGGCGACAGGGATCTCGGGGTTGCATTCCAGACACACCCGGGGAGACAGGCCTCCATCTCGAGTGGAAGCAAAGAACCCCGCTCTGCTCTCGAGTCGCGACGGGTATCTCTTGGAGCTCACTGGGTGGACTAAAGCGAGTCAAGCCTCCTGAGGCGTTTGGAGAGAGGTCGCGAGATTGGTCTCTAGGCCATGCAGGAGACGAAGGCCCTCATCTCGCGATGCCGGGGGAGTCTTGGGGTTGTTCTCGAGCGGCGGCCCCAGTGTGCGCTTTCTCACGAGGTACGACGGCGAGGTCAGTGAGCCTCTCGTGGGGCGCCAGGGAAGTCGGGTCTCCATGCGAGTGGCGAGGGCGAGCGCCTCATTGCTCTCGAGCCATGGTAGGGTGCCGGGGACCAGCCCCGGCTGATCCAGGGTATTCGAAGGAGAGACGGCGTAGGCGAAGATCAGGAAACCACTGCTTAATTAAATGTTAATTAAGGATATAAAGAGTAATAGAATGAGGATAGCTCAGTGAGGAAATTCAGTGGAGAAAAGAGGCTGAATAATTCAGCCAGAAGGTAAGAGAAAGAACGACATGGTGAGACCAAGTTTCGGTGAACAAGGCCCGCACTTTATTTTTCAAAGTAGTTTTTATACCTTAAGTTATGCATAGAGGATAATGGGGGAAGGGGTCGAGTCTTGCAGCAAACCAGGCTTTCTTCCTGCAAACTTATCATATGCAAAAGCTTAGGTGATTTGCATCATCTTCTGGCCCGGAGGCCTGTTAACATTTTAAGACCTTTTCTTCAGAAAACTTATTTTTCTCTAAAGGTGGTTGGTCAGGAGCCACCCTCCAAAAAAGCATTAGATAAAGTTGCATTCCTACAGAGCAAAGGTGTGGTGGGCTATAACAAGAAAAAGAATTAACTCAAGGGTCCCAGGTTACAAACATTAAAGCTACTACTTACACCAATTATATTAATCAATACACTGCCAGGGACACAGCAGGTAAGGGATATGGAAACTTAGCAGCAAACAATGGCCCAACAAGTGAAAAACCATTCACCAATACAATTTCTAATCAATCTTGTAACTACTCAAAAGAATCTGTGTTTAGACAGTTTAGAACATCTCCTGCCTCTCACAGTTGGGAGGCTCTGAACGATCCCATGTGGCCGGAAAAACCTATTCAGGCAGGCTAGAGGATTTCCAAAGGAGTTTGTAGGTTAAACACTGTCACACCCAGGAATTATTAACTGGAACTGTAAGCTAACTCTTTTTTCAGAGAGAGGTAGTGGGGGAGAGCCCCCCGTAAAGTCAGAGGTTTAGGTGAAAGCACAAGCAGAAAGTAGGCAGACTCTGGTTTTGGGGGTATATGCTCGAGAATTTCCAGGGGGACTCCTGAAGCTCGATCCCGCCTTTGCGTATGCCGAGCCTCCTTCCTCATGACCTTTGTCATGGGCGGAGTTCCTCACTGGCTCCCAGCAGTGATAGAATTCCAGTGGAGCTATTCCAGATCCTGAAAGAGGATGCTGTGGAAAGTGCTGCACTCAATATGCAATATGCAATATGCACTCAATATGCAATATGCCGGCTCACGGCAGTAGGGGAATCTGGCCTCGAGACGTGTTGAAGAAGGTCTCTCGAGGTCTTTCTCGGGTTGAGGCAGGACACCCTGGGGTCCCTCGACTTGTGCAGGTGACCTCAGGGGGCTTCTCATGGTGGCTCTGAGAAGTCAGGGAAACTGGAGGTGGGAGGGGCCTCTCGGCACTCCACTGGGTTTGGTGCATTGGAAGAGGGCCTCATCTCCAGTTGAGGCAGGAACCTCAGGGTTCCTCTGACTTCAGACTCCGATCGCAAGGTCCCTGCAGACTTGGGACAGGAGAGTCAGGCCTCGTCTTGGGTTGAGGCATGGAACTCCGCTTGCCTCTCGAGGTGTTCCCGGGGAGACAGGCCACTTGTCGAGCGGTATTTGGAACCTGGGGGTCTTTTCCCGACGATGCACGGGCGAGTCACTGCCCCTTCGTGTTGACTTCATTCACAGGGTGGAGTTCGAAGAGGTGTCCGGGCATCGGGTTCTTATCAAGAGGGGACCGGGAAATCGGGGTCCTTCGGAATGTGGAACCACCCACGAGGCCACGTCTGGAATGTCGTCGTGAGACCGGCCTCATCCTGAGGTGCGACCGGAAGGTCGGGAACCCCTTCCAGACAAAGCAGGGGAGTCGACCCTCCTGTCCAGATCAGGAGGGTAGAAGAGGCTCCGAGGAAGTGTTGCCGGAAAACTTCGGTGTTCCTCTCGAGGGAGACCGGGATGTCGGGGCACTTTGTGGGTCGCATCAAGGGTGACAAGTACCGTTTCGACCTCCAATTCCTAAAGTGGGACTTCTCCTGAGACGCTGTAGCGGCACAGGGCTACATCTTGCGATGACGGGGGAACCACGTGGTTTTTCTCGAGGTGTAGCAGGATTCTCGAATTACGACGGGGAATTCAGGATGCCTCTTGTGTAGGCCCAGGGAAGTCCAATCTTCCATTCGAGTTGCGAAGGAAAGCTGGGGATTTCTCTCGAGTGACTGCAGGGCCAATAGACCTCATCTAGGCTTGTGTCCAGAAGCCAGTGTTCCTCTCCAGGGGCGACAGGGATCTCGGGGTTGCATTCCAGACACACCCGGGGAGACAGGCCTCCATCTCGAGTGGAAGCAAAGAACCCCGCTCTGCTCTCGAGTCGCGACGGGTATCTCTTGGAGCTCACTGGGTGGACTAAAGCGAGTCAAGCCTCCTGAGGCGTTTGGAGAGAGGTCGCGAGATTGGTCTCTAGGCCATGCAGGAGACGAAGGCCCTCATCTCGCGATGCCGGGGGAGTCTTGGGGTTGTTCTCGAGCGGCGGCCCCAGTGTGCGCTTTCTCACGAGGTACGACGGCGAGGTCAGTGAGCCTCTCGTGGGGCGCCAGGGAAGTCGGGTCTCCATGCGAGTGGCGAGGGCGAGCGCCTCATTGCTCTCGAGCCATGGTAGGGTGCCGGGGACCAGCCCCGGCTGATCCAGGGTATTCGAAGGAGAGACGGCGTAGGCGAAGATCAGGAAACCACTGCTTAATTAAATGTTAATTAAGGATATAAAGAGTAATAGAATGAGGATAGCTCAGTGAGGAAATTCAGTGGAGAAAAGAGGCTGAATAATTCAGCCAGAAGGTAAGAGAAAGAACGACATGGTGAGACCAAGTTTCGGTGAACAAGGCCCGCACTTTATTTTTCAAAGTAGTTTTTATACCTTAAGTTATGCATAGAGGATAATGGGGGAAGGGGTCGAGTCTTGCAGCAAACCAGGCTTTCTTCCTGCAAACTTATCATATGCAAAAGCTTAGGTGATTTGCATCATCTTCTGGCCCGGAGGCCTGTTAACATTTTAAGACCTTTTCTTCAGAAAACTTATTTTTCTCTAAAGGTGGTTGGTCAGGAGCCACCCTCCAAAAAAGCATTAGATAAAGTTGCATTCCTACAGAGCAAAGGTGTGGTGGGCTATAACAAGAAAAAGAATTAACTCAAGGGTCCCAGGTTACAAACATTAAAGCTACTACTTACACCAATTATATTAATCAATACACTGCCAGGGACACAGCAGGTAAGGGATATGGAAACTTAGCAGCAAACAATGGCCCAACAAGTGAAAAACCATTCACCAATACAATTTCTAATCAATCTTGTAACTACTCAAAAGAATCTGTGTTTAGACAGTTTAGAACATCTCCTGCCTCTCACAGTTGGGAGGCTCTGAACGATCCCATGTGGCCGGAAAAACCTATTCAGGCAGGCTAGAGGATTTCCAAAGGAGTTTGTAGGTTAAACACTGTCACACCCAGGAATTATTAACTGGAACTGTAAGCTAACTCTTTTTTCAGAGAGAGGTAGTGGGGGAGAGCCCCCCGTAAAGTCAGAGGTTTAGGTGAAAGCACAAGCAGAAAGTAGGCAGACTCTGGTTTTGGGGGTATATGCTCGAGAATTTCCAGGGGGACTCCTGAAGCTCGATCCCGCCTTTGCGTATGCCGAGCCTCCTTCCTCATGACCTTTGTCATGGGCGGAGTTCCTCACTGGCTCCCAGCAGTGATAGAATTCCAGTGGAGCTATTCCAGATCCTGAAAGATGATGCTGTGGAAAGTGCTGCACTCAATATGCAATATGCAATATGCACTCAATATGCAATATGCCGGCTCACGGCAGTAGGGGAATCTGGCCTCGAGACGTGTTGAAGAAGGTCTCTCGAGGTCTTTCTCGGGTTGAGGCAGGACACCCTGGGGTCCCTCGACTTGTGCAGGTGACCTCAGGGGGCTTCTCATGGTGGCTCTGAGAAGTCAGGGAAACTGGAGGTGGGAGGGGCCTCTCGGCACTCCACTGGGTTTGGTGCATTGGAAGAGGGCCTCATCTCCAGTTGAGGCAGGAACCTCAGGGTTCCTCTGACTTCAGACTCCGATCGCAAGGTCCCTGCAGACTTGGGACAGGAGAGTCAGGCCTCGTCTTGGGTTGAGGCATGGAACTCCGCTTGCCTCTCGAGGTGTTCCCGGGGAGACAGGCCACTTGTCGAGCTGTATTTGGAACCTGGGGGTCTTTTCCCGACGATGCACGGGCGAGTCACTGCCCCTTCGTGTTGACTTCATTCACAGGGTGGAGTTCGAAGAGGTGTCCGGGCATCGGGTTCTTATCAAGAGGGGACCGGGAAATCGGGGTCCTTCGGAATGTGGAACCACCCACGAGGCCACGTCTGGAATGTCGTCGTGAGACCGGCCTCATCCTGAGGTGCGACCGGAAGGTCGGGAACCCCTTCCAGACAAAGCAGGGGAGTCGACCCTCCTGTCCAGATCAGGAGGGTAGAAGGGGCTCAGAGGAAGTGGTGCGGGAAAACCTCGGTGTTCCTCTTGAGGGAGACCGGGATGTCGGGGCACTTTGTGGGTCGCATCAAGGGTGCCAAGTACCGTTTCGACCTCCAATACCTAACGTGGGACTTCTCCTGAGACACTGTAGCGGGAAAGGGCTTCATCTTGCGATGACCGGGGAACCACGTGGATTTTCTCGAGTTGCAGCGGGATTCTCGAGTTACGATGGGGAACTCAGGATGCCTCTTGTGTTGGCCCAGGGAAGTCCAATCTTCCATTCGAGTTGCGAAGGAAAGCTGGGGATTGCTCTCGAGTGACTGCAGGGCCAATAGACCTCATCTAGGCTTGTGTCCAGAAGCCAATGTTCCTCTCCAGGGGCGAAAGGGATCTCGGGGTTGCATTCCAGACGCACCCGGGGAGACAGGCATCCATCTCGAGTGGAAGCAAAGAACCCCGCTCTGCTCTCGAGTCGCGACGGGTATCTCTTGGAGCTCACTGGGTGGACTAAAGGGAGTCAAGCCTCCTGAGGCGTTTGGAGAGAGGTCGAGAGACTGGTCTCTAGGCCATACAGGAGACGAAGGCCCTCAAGTCGCGATGACGGGGGAGGCTCGGGGTTGTTCTCGAGCGGCGGCCCCAGTGTGCGGTTTCTCGCGAGGTACGACGGCGAGGTCAGTGAGCCTCTCGTGGGGCGGCAAGGAAGTCGGGTCTCCATGCGAATGGCGAGGGGGAGCGCGTCTTTACTCTCAAGTCATAGTAGGGGAATCTGGCCTCGAGACGTGTTGAAGAAGGTCTCTCGAGGTCTTTCTCGGGTTGAGGCAGGACACCCTGGGGTCCCTCGACTTGTGCAGGTGACCTCAGGGGGCTTCTCATGGTGGCTCTGAGAAGTCAGGGAAACTGGAGGTGGGAGGGGCCTCTCGGCACTCCACTGGGTTTGGTGCATTGGAAGAGGGCCTCATCTCCAGTTGAGGCAGGAACCTCAGGGTTCCTCTGACTTCAGACTCCGATCGCAAGGTCCCTGCAGACTTGGGACAGGAGAGTCAGGCCTCGTCTTGGGTTGAGGCATGGAACTCCGCTTGCCTCTCGAGGTGTTCCCGGGGAGACAGGCCACTTGTCGAGCGGTATTTGGAACCTGGGGGTCTTTTCCCGACGATGCACGGGCGAGTCACTGCCCCTTCGTGTTGACTTCATTCACAGGGTGGAGTTCGAAGAGGTGTCCGGGCATCGGGTTCTTATCAAGAGGGGACCGGGAAATCGGGGTCCTTCGGAATGTGGAACCACCCACGAGGCCACGTCTGGAATGTCGTCGTGAGACCGGCCTCATCCTGAGGTGCGACCGGAAGGTCGGGAACCCCTTCCAGACAAAGCAGGGGAGTCGACCCTCCTGTCCAGATCAGGAGGGTAGAAGAGGCTCCGAGGAAGTGTTGCCGGAAAACCTCGGTGTTCCTCTCGAGGGAGACCGGGATGTCGGGGCACTTTGTGGGTCGCATCAAGGGTGCCAAGTACCGTTTCGACCTCCAATTCCTAAAGTGGGACTTCTCCTGAGACGCTGTAGCGGCACAGGGCTACATCTTGCGATGACGGGGGAACCACGTGGTTTTTCTCGAGGTGTAGCAGGATTCTCGAATTACGACGGGGAATTCAGGATGCCTCTTGTGTTGGCCCAGGGAAGTCCAATCTTCCATTCGAGTTGCGAAGGAAAGCTGGGGATTGCTCTCGAGTGACTGCAGGGCCAATAGACCTCATCTAGGCTTGTGTCCAGAAGCCAGTGTTCCTCTCCAGGGGCGACAGGGATCTCGGGGTTGCATTCCAGACACACCCGGGGAGACAGGCCTCCATCTCGAGTGGAAGCAAAGAACCCCGCTCTGCTCTCGAGTCGCGACGGGTATCTCTTGGAGCTCACTGGGTGGACTAAAGGGAGTCAAGCCTCCTGAGGCGTTTGGAGAGAGGTCGCGAGATTGGTCTCTAGGCCATGCAGGAGACGAAGGCCCTCATCTCGCGATGACGGGGGAGTCTTGGGGTTGTTCTCGAGCGGCGGCCCCAGTGTGCGCTTTCTCACGAGGTACGACGGCGAGGTCAGTGAGCCTCTCGTGGGGCGCCAGGGAAGTCGGGTCTCCATGCGAGTGGCGAGGGCGAGCGCCTCATTGCTCTCGAGCCATGGTAGGGTGCCGGGGACCAGCCCCGGCTGATCCAGGGTATTCGAAGGAGAGACGGCGTAGGCGAAGATCAGGAAACCACTGCTTAATTAAATGTTAATTAAGGATATAAAGAGTAATAGAATGAGGATAGCTCAGTGAGGAAATTCAGTGGAGAAAAGAGGCTGAATAATTCAGCCAGAAGGTAAGAGAAAGAACGACATGGTGAGACCAAGTTTCGGTGAACAAGGCCCGCACTTTATTTTTCAAAGTAGTTTTTATACCTTAAGTTATGCATAGAGGATAATGGGGGAAGGGGTCGAGTCTTGCAGCAAACCAGGCTTTCTTCCTGCAAACTTATCATATGCAAAAGCTTAGGTGATTTGCATCATCTTCTGGCCCGGAGGCCTGTTAACATTTTAAGACCTTTTCTTCAGAAAACTTATTTTTCTCTAAAGGTGGTTGGTCAGGAGCCACCCTCCAAAAAAGCATTAGATAAAGTTGCATTCCTACAGAGCAAAGGTGTGGTGGGCTATAACAAGAAAAAGAATTAACTCAAGGGTCCCAGGTTACAAACATTAAAGCTACTACTTACACCAATTATATTAATCAATACACTGCCAGGGACACAGCAGGTAAGGGATATGGAAACTTAGCAGCAAACAATGGCCCAACAAGTGAAAAACCATTCACCAATACAATTTCTAATCAATCTTGTAACTACTCAAAAGAATCTGTGTTTAGACAGTTTAGAACATCTCCTGCCTCTCACAGTTGGGAGGCTCTGAACGATCCCATGTGGCCGGAAAAACCTATTCAGGCAGGCTAGAGGATTTCCAAAGGAGTTTGTAGGTTAAACACTGTCACACCCAGGAATTATTAACTGGAACTGTAAGCTAACTCTTTTTTCAGAGAGAGGTAGTGGGGGAGAGCCCCCCGTAAAGTCAGAGGTTTAGGTGAAAGCACAAGCAGAAAGTAGGCAGACTCTGGTTTTGGGGGTATATGCTCGAGAATTTCCAGGGGGACTCCTGAAGCTCGATCCCGCCTTTGCGTATGCCGAGCCTCCTTCCTCATGACCTTTGTCATGGGCGGAGTTCCTCACTGGCTCCCAGCAGTGATAGAATTCCAGTGGAGCTATTCCAGATCCTGAAAGATGATGCTGTGGAAAGTGCTGCACTCAATATGCAATATGCAATATGCACTCAATATGCAATATGCCGGCTCACGGCAGTAGGGGAATCTGGCCTCGAGACGTGTTGAAGAAGGTCTCTCGAGGTCTTTCTCGGGTTGAGGCAGGACACCCTGGGGTCCCTCGACTTGTGCAGGTGACCTCAGGGGGCTTCTCATGGTGGCTCTGAGAAGTCAGGGAAACTGGAGGTGGGAGGGGCCTCTCGGCACTCCACTGGGTTTGGTGCATTGGAAGAGGGCCTCATCTCCAGTTGAGGCAGGAACCTCAGGGTTCCTCTGACTTCAGACTCCGATCGCAAGGTCCCTGCAGACTTGGGACAGGAGAGTCAGGCCTCGTCTTGGGTTGAGGCATGGAACTCCGCTTGCCTCTCGAGGTGTTCCCGGGGAGACAGGCCACTTGTCGAGCGGTATTTGGAACCTGGGGGTCTTTTCCCGACGATGCACGGGCGAGTCACTGCCCCTTCGTGTTGACTTCATTCACAGGGTGGAGTTCGAAGAGGTGTCCGGGCATCGGGTTCTTATCAAGAGGGGACCGGGAAATCGGGGTCCTTCGGAATGTGGAACCACCCACGAGGCCACGTCTGGAATGTCGTCGTGAGACCGGCCTCATCCTGAGGTGCGACCGGAAGGTCGGGAACCCCTTCCAGACAAAGCAGGGGAGTCGACCCTCCTGTCCAGATCAGGAGGGTAGAAGGGGCTCAGAGGAAGTGGTGCGGGAAAACCTCGGTGTTCCTCTTGAGGGAGACCGGGATGTCGGGGCACTTTGTGGGTCGCATCAAGGGTGCCAAGTACCGTTTCGACCTCCAATACCTAACGTGGGACTTCTCCTGAGACACTGTAGCGGGAAAGGGCTTCATCTTGCGATGACGGGGGAACCACGTGGATTTTCTCGAGTTGCAGCGGGATTCTCGAGTTACGACGGGGAATTCAGGATGCCTCTTGTGTTGGCCCAGGGAAGTCCAATCTTCCATTCGAGTTGCGAAGGAAAGCTGGGGATTGCTCTCGAGTGACTGCAGGGCCAATAGACCTCATCTAGGCTTGTGTCCAGAAGCCAATGTTCCTCTCCAGGGGCGAAAGGGATCTCGGGGTTGCATTCCAGACGCACCCGGGGAGACAGGCATCCATCTCGAGTGGAAGCAAAGAACCCCGCTCTGCTCTCGAGTCGCGACGGGTATCTCTTGGAGCTCACTGGGTGGACTAAAGGGAGTCAAGCCTCCTGAGGCGTTTGGAGAGAGGTCGAGAGACTGGTCTCTAGGCCATACAGGAGACGAAGGCCCTCAAGTCGCGATGACGGGGGAGGCTCGGGGTTGTTCTCGAGCGGCGGCCCCAGTGTGCGGTTTCTCGCGAGGTACGACGGCGAGGTCAGTGAGCCTCTCGTGGGGCGGCAAGGAAGTCGGGTCTCCATGCGAATGGCGAGGGGGAGCGCGTCTTTACTCTCAAGTCATAGTAGGGGAATCTGGCCTCGAGACGTGTTGAAGAAGGTCTCTCGAGGTCTTTCTCGGGTTGAGGCAGGACACCCTGGGGTCCCTCGACTTGTGCAGGTGACCTCAGGGGGCTTCTCATGGTGGCTCTGAGAAGTCAGGGAAACTGGAGGTGGGAGGGGCCTCTCGGCACTCCACTGGGTTTGGTGCATTGGAAGAGGGCCTCATCTCCAGTTGAGGCAGGAACCTCAGGGTTCCTCTGACTTCAGACTCCGATCGCAAGGTCCCTGCAGACTTGGGACAGGAGAGTCAGGCCTCGTCTTGGGTTGAGGCATGGAACTCCGCTTGCCTCTCGAGGTGTTCCCGGGGAGACAGGCCACTTGTCGAGCGGTATTTGGAACCTGGGGGTCTTTTCCCGACGATGCACGGGCGAGTCACTGCCCCTTCGTGTTGACTTCATTCACAGGGTGGAGTTCGAAGAGGTGTCCGGGCATCGGGTTCTTATCAAGAGGGGACCGGGAAATCGGGGTCCTTCGGAATGTGGAACCACCCACGAGGCCACGTCTGGAATGTCGTCGTGAGACCGGCCTCATCCTGAGGTGCGACCGGAAGGTCGGGAACCCCTTCCAGACAAAGCAGGGGAGTCGACCCTCCTGTCCAGATCAGGAGGGTAGAAGAGGCTCCGAGGAAGTGTTGCCGGAAAACTTCGGTGTTCCTCTCGAGGGAGACCGGGATGTCGGGGCACTTTGTGGGTCGCATCAAGGGTGACAAGTACCGTTTCGAACTCCAATTCCTAAAGTGGGACTTCTCCTGAGACGCTGTAGCGGCACAGGGCTACATCTTGCGATGACGGGGGAACCACGTGGTTTTTCTCGAGGTGTAGCAGGATTCTCGAATTACGACGGGGAATTCAGGATGCCTCTTGTGTAGGCCCAGGGAAGTCCAATCTTCCATTCGAGTTGCGAAGGAAAGCTGGGGATTTCTCTCGAGTGACTGCAGGGCCAATAGACCTCATCTAGGCTTGTGTCCAGAAGCCAGTGTTCCTCTCCAGGGGCGACAGGGATCTCGGGGTTGCATTCCAGACACACCCGGGGAGACAGGCCTCCATCTCGAGTGGAAGCAAAGAACCCCGCTCTGCTCTCGAGTCGCGACGGGTATCTCTTGGAGCTCACTGGGTGGACTAAAGCGAGTCAAGCCTCCTGAGGCGTTTGGAGAGAGGTCGCGAGATTGGTCTCTAGGCCATGCAGGAGACGAAGGCCCTCATCTCGCGATGCCGGGGGAGTCTTGGGGTTGTTCTCGAGCGGCGGCCCCAGTGTGCGCTTTCTCACGAGGTACGACGGCGAGGTCAGTGAGCCTCTCGTGGGGCGCCAGGGAAGTCGGGTCTCCATGCGAGTGGCGAGGGCGAGCGCCTCATTGCTCTCGAGCCATGGTAGGGTGCCGGGGACCAGCCCCGGCTGATCCAGGGTATTCGAAGGAGAGACGGCGTAGGCGAAGATCAGGAAACCACTGCTTAATTAAATGTTAATTAAGGATATAAAGAGTAATAGAATGAGGATAGCTCAGTGAGGAAATTCAGTGGAGAAAAGAGGCTGAATAATTCAGCCAGAAGGTAAGAGAAAGAACGACATGGTGAGACCAAGTTTCGGTGAACAAGGCCCGCACTTTATTTTTCAAAGTAGTTTTTATACCTTAAGTTATGCATAGAGGATAATGGGGGAAGGGGTCGAGTCTTGCAGCAAACCAGGCTTTCTTCCTGCAAACTTATCATATGCAAAAGCTTAGGTGATTTGCATCATCTTCTGGCCCGGAGGCCTGTTAACATTTTAAGACCTTTTCTTCAGAAAACTTATTTTTCTCTAAAGGTGGTTGGTCAGGAGCCACCCTCCAAAAAAGCATTAGATAAAGTTGCATTCCTACAGAGCAAAGGTGTGGTGGGCTATAACAAGAAAAAGAATTAACTCAAGGGTCCCAGGTTACAAACATTAAAGCTACTACTTACACCAATTATATTAATCAATACACTGCCAGGGACACAGCAGGTAAGGGATATGGAAACTTAGCAGCAAACAATGGCCCAACAAGTGAAAAACCATTCACCAATACAATTTCTAATCAATCTTGTAACTACTCAAAAGAATCTGTGTTTAGACAGTTTAGAACATCTCCTGCCTCTCACAGTTGGGAGGCTCTGAACAATCCCATGTGGCCGGAAAAACCTATTCAGGCAGGCTAGAGGATTTCCAAAGGAGTTTGTAGGTTAAACACTGTCACACCCAGGAATTATTAACTGGAACTGTAAGCTAACTCTTTTTTCAGAGAGAGGTAGTGGGGGAGAGCCCCCCGTAAAGTCAGAGGTTTAGGTGAAAGCACAAGCAGAAAGTAGGCAGACTCTGGTTTTGGGGGTATATGCTCGAGAATTTCCAGGGGGACTCCTGAAGCTCGATCCCGCCTTTGCGTATGCCGAGCCTCCTTCCTCATGACCTTTGTCATGGGCGGAGTTCCTCACTGGCTCCCAGCAGTGATAGAATTCCAGTGGAGCTATTCCAGATCCTGAAAGATGATGCTGTGGAAAGTGCTGCACTCAATATGCAATATGCAATATGCACTCAATATGCAATATGCCGGCTCACGGCAGTAGGGGAATCTGGCCTCGAGACGTGTTGAAGAAGGTCTCTCGAGGTCTTTCTCGGGTTGAGGCAGGACACCCTGGGGTCCCTCGACTTGTGCAGGTGACCTCAGGGGGCTTCTCATGGTGGCTCTGAGAAGTCAGGGAAACTGGAGGTGGGAGGGGCCTCTCGGCACTCCACTGGGTTTGGTGCATTGGAAGAGGGCCTCATCTCCAGTTGAGGCAGGAACCTCAGGGTTCCTCTGACTTCAGACTCCGATCGCAAGGTCCCTGCAGACTTGGGACAGGAGAGTCAGGCCTCGTCTTGGGTTGAGGCATGGAACTCCGCTTGCCTCTCGAGGTGTTCCCGGGGAGACAGGCCACTTGTCGAGCGGTATTTGGAACCTGGGGGTCTTTTCCCGACGATGCACGGGCGAGTCACTGCCCCTTCGTGTTGACTTCATTCACAGGGTGGAGTTCGAAGAGGTGTCCGGGCATCGGGTTCTTATCAAGAGGGGACCGGGAAATCGGGGTCCTTCGGAATGTGGAACCACCCACGAGGCCACGTCTGGAATGTCGTCGTGAGACCGGCCTCATCCTGAGGTGCGACCGGAAGGTCGGGAACCCCTTCCAGACAAAGCAGGGGAGTCGACCCTCCTGTCCAGATCAGGAGGGTAGAAGGGGCTCAGAGGAAGTGGTGCGGGAAAACCTCGGTGTTCCTCTTGAGGGAGACCGGGATGTCGGGGCACTTTGTGGGTCGCATCAAGGGTGCCAAGTACCGTTTCGACCTCCAATACCTAACGTGGGACTTCTCCTGAGACACTGTAGCGGGAAAGGGCTTCATCTTGCGATGACGGGGGAACCACGTGGATTTTCTCGAGTTGCAGCGGGATTCTCGAGTTACGACGGGGAATTCAGGATGCCTCTTGTGTTGGCCCAGGGAAGTCCAATCTTCCATTCGAGTTGCGAAGGAAAGCTGGGGATTGCTCTCGAGTGACTGCAGGGCCAATAGACCTCATCTAGGCTTGTGTCCAGAAGCCAATGTTCCTCTCCAGGGGCGAAAGGGATCTCGGGGTTGCATTCCAGACGCACCCGGGGAGACAGGCATCCATCTCGAGTGGAAGCAAAGAACCCCGCTCTGCTCTCGAGTCGCGACGGGTATCTCTTGGAGCTCACTGGGTGGACTAAAGGGAGTCAAGCCTCCTGAGGCGTTTGGAGAGAGGTCGAGAGACTGGTCTCTAGGCCATACAGGAGACGAAGGCCCTCAAGTCGCGATGACGGGGGAGGCTCGGGGTTGTTCTCGAGCGGCGGCCCCAGTGTGCGGTTTCTCGCGAGGTACGACGGCGAGGTCAGTGAGCCTCTCGTGGGGCGGCAAGGAAGTCGGGTCTCCATGCGAATGGCGAGGGGGAGCGCGTCTTTACTCTCAAGTCATAGTAGGGGAATCTGGCCTCGAGACGTGTTGAAGAAGGTCTCTCGAGGTCTTTCTCGGGTTGAGGCAGGACACCCTGGGGTCCCTCGACTTGTGCAGGTGACCTCAGGGGGCTTCTCATGGTGGCTCTGAGAAGTCAGGGAAACTGGAGGTGGGAGGGGCCTCTCGGCACTCCACTGGGTTTGGTGCATTGGAAGAGGGCCTCATCTCCAGTTGAGGCAGGAACCTCAGGGTTCCTCTGACTTCAGACTCCGATCGCAAGGTCCCTGCAGACTTGGGACAGGAGAGTCAGGCCTCGTCTTGGGTTGAGGCATGGAACTCCGCTTGCCTCTCGAGGTGTTCCCGGGGAGACAGGCCACTTGTCGAGCGGTATTTGGAACCTGGGGGTCTTTTCCCGACGATGCACGGGCGAGTCACTGCCCCTTCGTGTTGACTTCATTCACAGGGTGGAGTTCGAAGAGGTGTCCGGGCATCGGGTTCTTATCAAGAGGGGACCGGGAAATCGGGGTCCTTCGGAATGTGGAACCACCCACGAGGCCACGTCTGGAATGTCGTCGTGAGACCGGCCTCATCCTGAGGTGCGACCGGAAGGTCGGGAACCCCTTCCAGACAAAGCAGGGGAGTCGACCCTCCTGTCCAGATCAGGAGGGTAGAAGGGGCTCAGAGGAAGTGGTGCGGGAAAACCTCGGTGTTCCTCTTGAGGGAGACCGGGATGTCGGGGCACTTTGTGGGTCGCATCAAGGGTGCCAAGTACCGTTTCGACCTCCAATACCTAACGTGGGACTTCTCCTGAGACACTGTAGCGGGAAAGGGCTTCATCTTGCGATGACGGGGGAACCACGTGGATTTTCTCGAGTTGCAGCGGGATTCTCGAGTTACGACGGGGAATTCAGGATGCCTCTTGTGTTGGCCCAGGGAAGTCCAATCTTCCATTCGAGTTGCGAAGGAAAGCTGGGGATTGCTCTCGAGTGACTGCAGGGCCAATAGACCTCATCTAGGCTTGTGTCCAGAAGCCAATGTTCCTCTCCAGGGGCGAAAGGGATCTCGGGGTTGCATTCCAGACGCACCCGGGGAGACAGGCATCCATCTCGAGTGGAAGCAAAGAACCCCGCTCTGCTCTCGAGTCGCGACGGGTATCTCTTGGAGCTCACTGGGTGGACTAAAGGGAGTCAAGCCTCCTGAGGCGTTTGGAGAGAGGTCGAGAGACTGGTCTCTAGGCCATACAGGAGACGAAGGCCCTCAAGTCGCGATGACGGGGGAGGCTCGGGGTTGTTCTCGAGCGGCGGCCCCAGTGTGCGGTTTCTCGCGAGGTACGACGGCGAGGTCAGTGAGCCTCTCGTGGGGCGGCAAGGAAGTCGGGTCTCCATGCGAATGGCGAGGGGGAGCGCGTCTTTACTCTCAAGTCATAGTAGGGGAATCTGGCCTCGAGACGTGTTGAAGAAGGTCTCTCGAGGTCTTTCTCGGGTTGAGGCAGGACACCCTGGGGTCCCTCGACTTGTGCAGGTGACCTCAGGGGGCTTCTCATGGTGGCTCTGAGAAGTCAGGGAAACTGGAGGTGGGAGGGGCCTCTCGGCACTCCACTGGGTTTGGTGCATTGGAAGAGGGCCTCATCTCCAGTTGAGGCAGGAACCTCAGGGTTCCTCTGACTTCAGACTCCGATCGCAAGGTCCCTGCAGACTTGGGACAGGAGAGTCAGGCCTCGTCTTGGGTTGAGGCATGGAACTCCGCTTGCCTCTCGAGGTGTTCCCGGGGAGACAGGCCACTTGTCGAGCGGTATTTGGAACCTGGGGGTCTTTTCCCGACGATGCACGGGCGAGTCACTGCCCCTTCGTGTTGACTTCATTCACAGGGTGGAGTTCGAAGAGGTGTCCGGGCATCGGGTTCTTATCAAGAGGGGACCGGGAAATCGGGGTCCTTCGGAATGTGGAACCACCCACGAGGCCACGTCTGGAATGTCGTCGTGAGACCGGCCTCATCCTGAGGTGCGACCGGAAGGTCGGGAACCCCTTCCAGACAAAGCAGGGGAGTCGACCCTCCTGTCCAGATCAGGAGGGTAGAAGAGGCTCCGAGGAAGTGTTGCCGGAAAACTTCGGTGTTCCTCTCGAGGGAGACCGGGATGTCGGGGCACTTTGTGGGTCGCATCAAGGGTGACAAGTACCGTTTCGAACTCCAATTCCTAAAGTGGGACTTCTCCTGAGACGCTGTAGCGGCACAGGGCTACATCTTGCGATGACGGGGGAACCACGTGGTTTTTCTCGAGGTGTAGCAGGATTCTCGAATTACGACGGGGAATTCAGGATGCCTCTTGTGTAGGCCCAGGGAAGTCCAATCTTCCATTCGAGTTGCGAAGGAAAGCTGGGGATTTCTCTCGAGTGACTGCAGGGCCAATAGACCTCATCTAGGCTTGTGTCCAGAAGCCAGTGTTCCTCTCCAGGGGCGACAGGGATCTCGGGGTTGCATTCCAGACACACCCGGGGAGACAGGCCTCCATCTCGAGTGGAAGCAAAGAACCCCGCTCTGCTCTCGAGTCGCGACGGGTATCTCTTGGAGCTCACTGGGTGGACTAAAGCGAGTCAAGCCTCCTGAGGCGTTTGGAGAGAGGTCGCGAGATTGGTCTCTAGGCCATGCAGGAGACGAAGGCCCTCATCTCGCGATGCCGGGGGAGTCTTGGGGTTGTTCTCGAGCGGCGGCCCCAGTGTGCGCTTTCTCACGAGGTACGACGGCGAGGTCAGTGAGCCTCTCGTGGGGCGCCAGGGAAGTCGGGTCTCCATGCGAGTGGCGAGGGCGAGCGCGTCATTGCTCTCGAGCCATGGTAGGGTGCCGGGGACCAGCCCCGGCTGATCCAGGGTATTCGAAGGAGAGACGGCGTAGGCGAAGATCAGGAAACCACTGCTTAATTAAATGTTAATTAAGGATATAAAGAGTAATAGAATGAGGATAGCTCAGTGAGGAAATTCAGTGGAGAAAAGAGGCTGAATAATTCAGCCAGAAGGTAAGAGAAAGAACGACATGGTGAGACCAAGTTTCGGTGAACAAGGCCCGCACTTTATTTTTCAAAGTAGTTTTTATACCTTAAGTTATGCATAGAGGATAATGGGGGAAGGGGTCGAGTCTTGCAGCAAACCAGGCTTTCTTCCTGCAAACTTATCATATGCAAAAGCTTAGGTGATTTGCATCATCTTCTGGCCCGGAGGCCTGTTAACATTTTAAGACCTTTTCTTCAGAAAACTTATTTTTCTCTAAAGGTGGTTGGTCAGGAGCCACCCTCCAAAAAAGCATTAGATAAAGTTGCATTCCTACAGAGCAAAGGTGTGGTGGGCTATAACAAGAAAAAGAATTAACTCAAGGGTCCCAGGTTACAAACATTAAAGCTACTACTTACACCAATTATATTAATCAATACACTGCCAGGGACACAGCAGGTAAGGGATATGGAAACTTAGCAGCAAACAATGGCCCAACAAGTGAAAAACCATTCACCAATACAATTTCTAATCAATCTTGTAACTACTCAAAAGAATCTGTGTTTAGACAGTTTAGAACATCTCCTGCCTCTCACAGTTGGGAGGCTCTGAACAATCCCATGTGGCCGGAAAAACCTATTCAGGCAGGCTAGAGGATTTCCAAAGGAGTTTGTAGGTTAAACACTGTCACACCCAGGAATTATTAACTGGAACTGTAAGCTAACTCTTTTTTCAGAGAGAGGTAGTGGGGGAGAGCCCCCCGTAAAGTCAGAGGTTTAGGTGAAAGCACAAGCAGAAAGTAGGCAGACTCTGGTTTTGGGGGTATATGCTCGAGAATTTCCAGGGGGACTCCTGAAGCTCGATCCCGCCTTTGCGTATGCCGAGCCTCCTTCCTCATGACCTTTGTCATGGGCGGAGTTCCTCACTGGCTCCCAGCAGTGATAGAATTCCAGTGGAGCTATTCCAGATCCTGAAAGATGATGCTGTGGAAAGTGCTGCACTCAATATGCAATATGCAATATGCACTCAATATGCAATATGCCGGCTCACGGCAGTAGGGGAATCTGGCCTCGAGACGTGTTGAAGAAGGTCTCTCGAGGTCTTTCTCGGGTTGAGGCAGGACACCCTGGGGTCCCTCGACTTGTGCAGGTGACCTCAGGGGGCTTCTCATGGTGGCTCTGAGAAGTCAGGGAAACTGGAGGTGGGAGGGGCCTCTCGGCACTCCACTGGGTTTGGTGCATTGGAAGAGGGCCTCATCTCCAGTTGAGGCAGGAACCTCAGGGTTCCTCTGACTTCAGACTCCGATCGCAAGGTCCCTGCAGACTTGGGACAGGAGAGTCAGGCCTCGTCTTGGGTTGAGGCATGGAACTCCGCTTGCCTCTCGAGGTGTTCCCGGGGAGACAGGCCACTTGTCGAGCGGTATTTGGAACCTGGGGGTCTTTTCCCGACGATGCACGGGCGAGTCACTGCCCCTTCGTGTTGACTTCATTCACAGGGTGGAGTTCGAAGAGGTGTCCGGGCATCGGGTTCTTATCAAGAGGGGACCGGGAAATCGGGGTCCTTCGGAATGTGGAACCACCCACGAGGCCACGTCTGGAATGTCGTCGTGAGACCGGCCTCATCCTGAGGTGCGACCGGAAGGTCGGGAACCCCTTCCAGACAAAGCAGGGGAGTCGACCCTCCTGTCCAGATCAGGAGGGTAGAAGAGGCTCCGAGGAAGTGTTGCCGGAAAACTTCGGTGTTCCTCTCGAGGGAGACCGGGATGTCGGGGCACTTTGTGGGTCGCATCAAGGGTGACAAGTACCGTTTCGAACTCCAATTCCTAAAGTGGGACTTCTCCTGAGACGCTGTAGCGGCACAGGGCTACATCTTGCGATGACGGGGGAACCACGTGGTTTTTCTCGAGGTGTAGCAGGATTCTCGAATTACGACGGGGAATTCAGGATGCCTCTTGTGTAGGCCCAGGGAAGTCCAATCTTCCATTCGAGTTGCGAAGGAAAGCTGGGGATTTCTCTCGAGTGACTGCAGGGCCAATAGACCTCATCTAGGCTTGTGTCCAGAAGCCAGTGTTCCTCTCCAGGGGCGACAGGGATCTCGGGGTTGCATTCCAGACACACCCGGGGAGACAGGCCTCCATCTCGAGTGGAAGCAAAGAACCCCGCTCTGCTCTCGAGTCGCGACGGGTATCTCTTGGAGCTCACTGGGTGGACTAAAGCGAGTCAAGCCTCCTGAGGCGTTTGGAGAGAGGTCGCGAGATTGGTCTCTAGGCCATGCAGGAGACGAAGGCCCTCATCTCGCGATGACGGGGGAGTCTTGGGGTTGTTCTCGAGCGGCGGCCCCAGTGTGCGCTTTCTCACGAGGTACGACGGCGAGGTCAGTGAGCCTCTCGTGGGGCGCCAGGGAAGTCGGGTCTCCATGCGAGTGGCGAGGGCGAGCGCCTCATTGCTCTCGAGCCATGGTAGGGTGCCGGGGACCAGCCCCGGCTGATCCAGGGTATTCGAAGGAGAGACGGCGTAGGCGAAGATCAGGAAACCACTGCTTAATTAAATGTTAATTAAGGATATAAAGAGTAATAGAATGAGGATAGCTCAGTGAGGAAATTCAGTGGAGAAAAGAGGCTGAATAATTCAGCCAGAAGGTAAGAGAAAGAACGACATGGTGAGACCAAGTTTCGGTGAACAAGGCCCGCACTTTATTTTTCAAAGTAGTTTTTATACCTTAAGTTATGCATAGAGGATAATGGGGGAAGGGGTCGAGTCTTGCAGCAAACCAGGCTTTCTTCCTGCAAACTTATCATATGCAAAAGCTTAGGTGATTTGCATCATCTTCTGGCCCGGAGGCCTGTTAACATTTTAAGACCTTTTCTTCAGAAAACTTATTTTTCTCTAAAGGTGGTTGGTCAGGAGCCACCCTCCAAAAAAGCATTAGATAAAGTTGCATTCCTACAGAGCAAAGGTGTGGTGGGCTATAACAAGAAAAAGAATTAACTCAAGGGTCCCAGGTTACAAACATTAAAGCTACTACTTACACCAATTATATTAATCAATACACTGCCAGGGACACAGCAGGTAAGGGATATGGAAACTTAGCAGCAAACAATGGCCCAACAAGTGAAAAACCATTCACCAATACAATTTCTAATCAATCTTGTAACTACTCAAAAGAATCTGTGTTTAGACAGTTTAGAACATCTCCTGCCTCTCACAGTTGGGAGGCTCTGAACAATCCCATGTGGCCGGAAAAACCTATTCAGGCAGGCTAGAGGATTTCCAAAGGAGTTTGTAGGTTAAACACTGTCACACCCAGGAATTATTAACTGGAACTGTAAGCTAACTCTTTTTTCAGAGAGAGGTAGTGGGGGAGAGCCCCCCGTAAAGTCAGAGGTTTAGGTGAAAGCACAAGCAGAAAGTAGGCAGACTCTGGTTTTGGGGGTATATGCTCGAGAATTTCCAGGGGGACTCCTGAAGCTCGATCCCGCCTTTGCGTATGCCGAGCCTCCTTCCTCATGACCTTTGTCATGGGCGGAGTTCCTCACTGGCTCCCAGCAGTGATAGAATTCCAGTGGAGCTATTCCAGATCCTGAAAGATGATGCTGTGGAAAGTGCTGCACTCAATATGCAATATGCAATATGCACTCAATATGCAATATGCCGGCTCACGGCAGTAGGGGAATCTGGCCTCGAGACGTGTTGAAGAAGGTCTCTCGAGGTCTTTCTCGGGTTGAGGCAGGACACCCTGGGGTCCCTCGACTTGTGCAGGTGACCTCAGGGGGCTTCTCATGGTGGCTCTGAGAAGTCAGGGAAACTGGAGGTGGGAGGGGCCTCTCGGCACTCCACTGGGTTTGGTGCATTGGAAGAGGGCCTCATCTCCAGTTGAGGCAGGAACCTCAGGGTTCCTCTGACTTCAGACTCCGATCGCAAGGTCCCTGCAGACTTGGGACAGGAGAGTCAGGCCTCGTCTTGGGTTGAGGCATGGAACTCCGCTTGCCTCTCGAGGTGTTCCCGGGGAGACAGGCCACTTGTCGAGCGGTATTTGGAACCTGGGGGTCTTTTCCCGACGATGCACGGGCGAGTCACTGCCCCTTCGTGTTGACTTCATTCACAGGGTGGAGTTCGAAGAGGTGTCCGGGCATCGGGTTCTTATCAAGAGGGGACCGGGAAATCGGGGTCCTTCGGAATGTGGAACCACCCACGAGGCCACGTCTGGAATGTCGTCGTGAGACCGGCCTCATCCTGAGGTGCGACCGGAAGGTCGGGAACCCCTTCCAGACAAAGCAGGGGAGTCGACCCTCCTGTCCAGATCAGGAGGGTAGAAGAGGCTCAGAGGAAGTGTTGCCGGAAAACTTCGGTGTTCCTCTCGAGGGAGACCGGGATGTCGGGGCACTTTGTGGGTCGCATCAAGGGTGACAAGTACCGTTTCGAACTCCAATTCCTAAAGTGGGACTTCTCCTGAGACGCTGTAGCGGCACAGGGCTACATCTTGCGATGACGGGGGAACCACGTGGTTTTTCTCGAGGTGTAGCAGGATTCTCGAATTACGACGGGGAATTCAGGATGCCTCTTGTGTAGGCCCAGGGAAGTCCAATCTTCCATTCGAGTTGCGAAGGAAAGCTGGGGATTGCTCTCGAGTGACTGCAGGGCCAATAGACCTCATCTAGGCTTGTGTCCAGAAGCCAGTGTTCCTCTCCAGGGGCGACAGGGATCTCGGGGTTGCATTCCAGACACACCCGGGGAGACAGGCCTCCATCTCGAGTGGAAGCAAAGAACCCCGCTCTGCTCTCGAGTCGCGACGGGTATCTCTTGGAGCTCACTGGGTGGACTAAAGCGAGTCAAGCCTCCTGAGGCGTTTGGAGAGAGGTCGCGAGATTGGTCTCTAGGCCATGCAGGAGACGAAGGCCCTCATCTCGCGATGACGGGGGAGTCTTGGGGTTGTTCTCGAGCGGCGGCCCCAGTGTGCGCTTTCTCACGAGGTACGACGGCGAGGTCAGTGAGCCTCTCGTGGGGCGCCAGGGAAGTCGGGTCTCCATGCGAGTGGCGAGGGCGAGCGCGTCATTGCTCTCGAGCCATGGTAGGGTGCCGGGGACCAGCCCCGGCTGATCCAGGGTATTCGAAGGAGAGACGGCGTAGGCGAAGATCAGGAAACCACTGCTTAATTAAATGTTAATTAAGGATATAAAGAGTAATAGAATGAGGATAGCTCAGTGAGGAAATTCAGTGGAGAAAAGAGGCTGAATAATTCAGCCAGAAGGTAAGAGAAAGAACGACATGGTGAGACCAAGTTTCGGTGAACAAGGCCCGCACTTTATTTTTCAAAGTAGTTTTTATACCTTAAGTTATGCATAGAGGATAATGGGGGAAGGGGTCGAGTCTTGCAGCAAACCAGGCTTTCTTCCTGCAAACTTATCATATGCAAAAGCTTAGGTGATTTGCATCATCTTCTGGCCCGGAGGCCTGTTAACATTTTAAGACCTTTTCTTCAGAAAACTTATTTTTCTCTAAAGGTGGTTGGTCAGGAGCCACCCTCCAAAAAAGCATTAGATAAAGTTGCATTCCTACAGAGCAAAGGTGTGGTGGGCTATAACAAGAAAAAGAATTAACTCAAGGGTCCCAGGTTACAAACATTAAAGCTACTACTTACACCAATTATATTAATCAATACACTGCCAGGGACACAGCAGGTAAGGGATATGGAAACTTAGCAGCAAACAATGGCCCAACAAGTGAAAAACCATTCACCAATACAATTTCTAATCAATCTTGTAACTACTCAAAAGAATCTGTGTTTAGACAGTTTAGAACATCTCCTGCCTCTCACAGTTGGGAGGCTCTGAACAATCCCATGTGGCCGGAAAAACCTATTCAGGCAGGCTAGAGGATTTCCAAAGGAGTTTGTAGGTTAAACACTGTCACACCCAGGAATTATTAACTGGAACTGTAAGCTAACTCTTTTTTCAGAGAGAGGTAGTGGGGGAGAGCCCCCCGTAAAGTCAGAGGTTTAGGTGAAAGCACAAGCAGAAAGTAGGCAGACTCTGGTTTTGGGGGTATATGCTCGAGAATTTCCAGGGGGACTCCTGAAGCTCGATCCCGCCTTTGCGTATGCCGAGCCTCCTTCCTCATGACCTTTGTCATGGGCGGAGTTCCTCACTGGCTCCCAGCAGTGATAGAATTCCAGTGGAGCTATTCCAGATCCTGAAAGATGATGCTGTGGAAAGTGCTGCACTCAATATGCAATATGCAATATGCACTCAATATGCAATATGCCGGCTCACGGCAGTAGGGGAATCTGGCCTCGAGACGTGTTGAAGAAGGTCTCTCGAGGTCTTTCTCGGGTTGAGGCAGGACACCCTGGGGTCCCTCGACTTGTGCAGGTGACCTCAGGGGGCTTCTCATGGTGGCTCTGAGAAGTCAGGGAAACTGGAGGTGGGAGGGGCCTCTCGGCACTCCACTGGGTTTGGTGCATTGGAAGAGGGCCTCATCTCCAGTTGAGGCAGGAACCTCAGGGTTCCTCTGACTTCAGACTCCGATCGCAAGGTCCCTGCAGACTTGGGACAGGAGAGTCAGGCCTCGTCTTGGGTTGAGGCATGGAACTCCGCTTGCCTCTCGAGGTGTTCCCGGGGAGACAGGCCACTTGTCGAGCGGTATTTGGAACCTGGGGGTCTTTTCCCGACGATGCACGGGCGAGTCACTGCCCCTTCGTGTTGACTTCATTCACAGGGTGGAGTTCGAAGAGGTGTCCGGGCATCGGGTTCTTATCAAGAGGGGACCGGGAAATCGGGGTCCTTCGGAATGTGGAACCACCCACGAGGCCACGTCTGGAATGTCGTCGTGAGACCGGCCTCATCCTGAGGTGCGACCGGAAGGTCGGGAACCCCTTCCAGACAAAGCAGGGGAGTCGACCCTCCTGTCCAGATCAGGAGGGTAGAAGAGGCTCCGAGGAAGTGTTGCCGGAAAACTTCGGTGTTCCTCTTGAGGGAGACCGGGATGTCGGGGCACTTTGTGGGTCGCATCAAGGGTGACAAGTACCGTTTCGACCTCCAATTCCTAAAGTGGGACTTCTCCTGAGACGCTGTAGCGGCACAGGGCTACATCTTGCGATGACGGGGGAACCACGTGGTTTTTCTCGAGGTGTAGCAGGATTCTCGAATTACGACGGGGAATTCAGGATGCCTCTTGTGTTGGCCCAGGGAAGTCCAATCTTCCATTCGAGTTGCGAAGGAAAGCTGGGGATTGCTCTCGAGTGACTGCAGGGCCAATAGACCTCATCTAGGCTTGTGTCCAGAAGCCAGTGTTCCTCTCCAGGGGCGACAGGGATCTCGGGGTTGCATTCCAGACACACCCGGGGAGACAGGCATCCATCTCGAGTGGAAGCAAAGAACCCCGCTCTGCTCTCGAGTCGCGACGGGTATCTCTTGGAGCTCACTGGGTGGACTAAAGCGAGTCAAGCCTCCTGAGGCGTTTGGAGAGAGGTCGCGAGATTGGTCTCTAGGCCATGCAGGAGACGAAGGCCCTCATCTCGCGATGACGGGGGAGTCTTGGGGTTGTTCTCGAGCGGCGGCCCCAGTGTGCGCTTTCTCACGAGGTACGACGGCGAGGTCAGTGAGCCTCTCGTGGGGCGCCAGGGAAGTCGGGTCTCCATGCGAGTGGCGAGGGCGAGCGCCTCATTGCTCTCGAGCCATGGTAGGGTGCCGGGGACCAGCCCCGGCTGATCCAGGGTATTCGAAGGAGAGACGGCGTAGGCGAAGATCAGGAAACCACTGCTTAATTAAATGTTAATTAAGGATATAAAGAGTAATAGAATGAGGATAGCTCAGTGAGGAAATTCAGTGGAGAAAAGAGGCTGAATAATTCAGCCAGAAGGTAAGAGAAAGAACGACATGGTGAGACCAAGTTTCGGTGAACAAGGCCCGCACTTTATTTTTCAAAGTAGTTTTTATACCTTAAGTTATGCATAGAGGATAATGGGGGAAGGGGTCGAGTCTTGCAGCAAACCAGGCTTTCTTCCTGCAAACTTATCATATGCAAAAGCTTAGGTGATTTGCATCATCTTCTGGCCCGGAGGCCTGTTAACATTTTAAGACCTTTTCTTCAGAAAACTTATTTTTCTCTAAAGGTGGTTGGTCAGGAGCCACCCTCCAAAAAAGCATTAGATAAAGTTGCATTCCTACAGAGCAAAGGTGTGGTGGGCTATAACAAGAAAAAGAATTAACTCAAGGGTCCCAGGTTACAAACATTAAAGCTACTACTTACACCAATTATATTAATCAATACACTGCCAGGGACACAGCAGGTAAGGGATATGGAAACTTAGCAGCAAACAATGGCCCAACAAGTGAAAAACCATTCACCAATACAATTTCTAATCAATCTTGTAACTACTCAAAAGAATCTGTGTTTAGACAGTTTAGAACATCTCCTGCCTCTCACAGTTGGGAGGCTCTGAACAATCCCATGTGGCCGGAAAAACCTATTCAGGCAGGCTAGAGGATTTCCAAAGGAGTTTGTAGGTTAAACACTGTCACACCCAGGAATTATTAACTGGAACTGTAAGCTAACTCTTTTTTCAGAGAGAGGTAGTGGGGGAGAGCCCCCCGTAAAGTCAGAGGTTTAGGTGAAAGCACAAGCAGAAAGTAGGCAGACTCTGGTTTTGGGGGTATATGCTCGAGAATTTCCAGGGGGACTCCTGAAGCTCGATCCCGCCTTTGCGTATGCCGAGCCTCCTTCCTCATGACCTTTGTCATGGGCGGAGTTCCTCACTGGCTCCCAGCAGTGATAGAATTCCAGTGGAGCTATTCCAGATCCTGAAAGATGATGCTGTGGAAAGTGCTGCACTCAATATGCAATATGCAATATGCACTCAATATGCAATATGCCGGCTCACGGCAGTAGGGGAATCTGGCCTCGAGACGTGTTGAAGAAGGTCTCTCGAGGTCTTTCTCGGGTTGAGGCAGGACACCCTGGGGTCCCTCGACTTGTGCAGGTGACCTCAGGGGGCTTCTCATGGTGGCTCTGAGAAGTCAGGGAAACTGGAGGTGGGAGGGGCCTCTCGGCACTCCACTGGGTTTGGTGCATTGGAAGAGGGCCTCATCTCCAGTTGAGGCAGGAACCTCAGGGTTCCTCTGACTTCAGACTCCGATCGCAAGGTCCCTGCAGACTTGGGACAGGAGAGTCAGGCCTCGTCTTGGGTTGAGGCATGGAACTCCGCTTGCCTCTCGAGGTGTTCCCGGGGAGACAGGCCACTTGTCGAGCGGTATTTGGAACCTGGGGGTCTTTTCCCGACGATGCACGGGCGAGTCACTGCCCCTTCGTGTTGACTTCATTCACAGGGTGGAGTTCGAAGAGGTGTCCGGGCATCGGGTTCTTATCAAGAGGGGACCGGGAAATCGGGGTCCTTCGGAATGTGGAACCACCCACGAGGCCACGTCTGGAATGTCGTCGTGAGACCGGCCTCATCCTGAGGTGCGACCGGAAGGTCGGGAACCCCTTCCAGACAAAGCAGGGGAGTCGACCCTCCTGTCCAGATCAGGAGGGTAGAAGGGGCTCAGAGGAAGTGGTGCGGGAAAACCTCGGTGTTCCTCTTGAGGGAGACCGGGATGTCGGGGCACTTTGTGGGTCGCATCAAGGGTGCCAAGTACCGTTTCGACCTCCAATACCTAACGTGGGACTTCTCCTGAGACACTGTAGCGGGAAAGGGCTTCATCTTGCGATGACGGGGGAACCACGTGGATTTTCTCGAGTTGCAGCGGGATTCTCGAGTTACGACGGGGAATTCAGGATGCCTCTTGTGTTGGCCCAGGGAAGTCCAATCTTCCATTCGAGTTGCGAAGGAAAGCTGGGGATTGCTCTCGAGTGACTGCAGGGCCAATAGACCTCATCTAGGCTTGTGTCCAGAAGCCAATGTTCCTCTCCAGGGGCGAAAGGGATCTCGGGGTTGCATTCCAGACGCACCCGGGGAGACAGGCATCCATCTCGAGTGGAAGCAAAGAACCCCGCTCTGCTCTCGAGTCGCGACGGGTATCTCTTGGAGCTCACTGGGTGGACTAAAGGGAGTCAAGCCTCCTGAGGCGTTTGGAGAGAGGTCGAGAGACTGGTCTCTAGGCCATACAGGAGACGAAGGCCCTCAAGTCGCGATGACGGGGGAGGCTCGGGGTTGTTCTCGAGCGGCGGCCCCAGTGTGCGGTTTCTCGCGAGGTACGACGGCGAGGTCAGTGAGCCTCTCGTGGGGCGGCAAGGAAGTCGGGTCTCCATGCGAATGGCGAGGGGGAGCGCGTCTTTACTCTCAAGTCATAGTAGGGGAATCTGGCCTCGAGACGTGTTGAAGAAGGTCTCTCGAGGTCTTTCTCGGGTTGAGGCAGGACACCCTGGGGTCCCTCGACTTGTGCAGGTGACCTCAGGGGGCTTCTCATGGTGGCTCTGAGAAGTCAGGGAAACTGGAGGTGGGAGGGGCCTCTCGGCACTCCACTGGGTTTGGTGCATTGGAAGAGGGCCTCATCTCCAGTTGAGGCAGGAACCTCAGGGTTCCTCTGACTTCAGACTCCGATCGCAAGGTCCCTGCAGACTTGGGACAGGAGAGTCAGGCCTCGTCTTGGGTTGAGGCATGGAACTCCGCTTGCCTCTCGAGGTGTTCCCGGGGAGACAGGCCACTTGTCGAGCGGTATTTGGAACCTGGGGGTCTTTTCCCGACGATGCACGGGCGAGTCACTGCCCCTTCGTGTTGACTTCATTCACAGGGTGGAGTTCGAAGAGGTGTCCGGGCATCGGGTTCTTATCAAGAGGGGACCGGGAAATCGGGGTCCTTCGGAATGTGGAACCACCCACGAGGCCACGTCTGGAATGTCGTCGTGAGACCGGCCTCATCCTGAGGTGCGACCGGAAGGTCGGGAACCCCTTCCAGACAAAGCAGGGGAGTCGACCCTCCTGTCCAGATCAGGAGGGTAGAAGGGGCTCAGAGGAAGTGGTGCGGGAAAACCTCGGTGTTCCTCTTGAGGGAGACCGGGATGTCGGGGCACTTTGTGGGTCGCATCAAGGGTGCCAAGTACCGTTTCGACCTCCAATACCTAACGTGGGACTTCTCCTGAGACACTGTAGCGGGAAAGGGCTTCATCTTGCGATGACGGGGGAACCACGTGGATTTTCTCGAGTTGCAGCGGGATTCTCGAGTTACGACGGGGAATTCAGGATGCCTCTTGTGTTGGCCCAGGGAAGTCCAATCTTCCATTCGAGTTGCGAAGGAAAGCTGGGGATTGCTCTCGAGTGACTGCAGGGCCAATAGACCTCATCTAGGCTTGTGTCCAGAAGCCAATGTTCCTCTCCAGGGGCGAAAGGGATCTCGGGGTTGCATTCCAGACGCACCCGGGGAGACAGGCATCCATCTCGAGTGGAAGCAAAGAACCCCGCTCTGCTCTCGAGTCGCGACGGGTATCTCTTGGAGCTCACTGGGTGGACTAAAGGGAGTCAAGCCTCCTGAGGCGTTTGGAGAGAGGTCGAGAGACTGGTCTCTAGGCCATACAGGAGACGAAGGCCCTCAAGTCGCGATGACGGGGGAGGCTCGGGGTTGTTCTCGAGCGGCGGCCCCAGTGTGCGGTTTCTCGCGAGGTACGACGGCGAGGTCAGTGAGCCTCTCGTGGGGCGGCAAGGAAGTCGGGTCTCCATGCGAATGGCGAGGGGGAGCGCGTCTTTACTCTCAAGTCATAGTAGGGGAATCTGGCCTCGAGACGTGTTGAAGAAGGTCTCTCGAGGTCTTTCTCGGGTTGAGGCAGGACACCCTGGGGTCCCTCGACTTGTGCAGGTGACCTCAGGGGGCTTCTCATGGTGGCTCTGAGAAGTCAGGGAAACTGGAGGTGGGAGGGGCCTCTCGGCACTCCACTGGGTTTGGTGCATTGGAAGAGGGCCTCATCTCCAGTTGAGGCAGGAACCTCAGGGTTCCTCTGACTTCAGACTCCGATCGCAAGGTCCCTGCAGACTTGGGACAGGAGAGTCAGGCCTCGTCTTGGGTTGAGGCATGGAACTCCGCTTGCCTCTCGAGGTGTTCCCGGGGAGACAGGCCACTTGTCGAGCGGTATTTGGAACCTGGGGGTCTTTTCCCGACGATGCACGGGCGAGTCACTGCCCCTTCGTGTTGACTTCATTCACAGGGTGGAGTTCGAAGAGGTGTCCGGGCATCGGGTTCTTATCAAGAGGGGACCGGGAAATCGGGGTCCTTCGGAATGTGGAACCACCCACGAGGCCACGTCTGGAATGTCGTCGTGAGACCGGCCTCATCCTGAGGTGCGACCGGAAGGTCGGGAACCCCTTCCAGACAAAGCAGGGGAGTCGACCCTCCTGTCCAGATCAGGAGGGTAGAAGAGGCTCCGAGGAAGTGTTGCCGGAAAACTTCGGTGTTCCTCTCGAGGGAGACCGGGATGTCGGGGCACTTTGTGGGTCGCATCAAGGGTGACAAGTACCGTTTCGAACTCCAATTCCTAAAGTGGGACTTCTCCTGAGACGCTGTAGCGGCACAGGGCTACATCTTGCGATGACGGGGGAACCACGTGGTTTTTCTCGAGGTGTAGCAGGATTCTCGAATTACGACGGGGAATTCAGGATGCCTCTTGTGTTGGCCCAGGGAAGTCCAATCTTCCATTCGAGTTGCGAAGGAAAGCTGGGGATTGCTCTCGAGTGACTGCAGGGCCAATAGACCTCATCTAGGCTTGTGTCCAGAAGCCAGTGTTCCTCTCCAGGGGCGACAGGGATCTCGGGGTTGCATTCCAGACACACCCGGGGAGACAGGCATCCATCTCGAGTGGAAGCAAAGAACCCCGCTCTGCTCTCGAGTCGCGACGGGTATCTCTTGGAGCTCACTGGGTGGACTAAAGGGAGTCAAGCCTCCTGAGGCGTTTGGAGAGAGGTCGCGAGATTGGTCTCTAGGCCATGCAGGAGACGAAGGCCCTCATCTCGCGATGACGGGGGAGTCTTGGGGTTGTTCTCGAGCGGCGGCCCCAGTGTGCGCTTTCTCACGAGGTACGACGGCGAGGTCAGTGAGCCTCTCGTGGGGCGCCAGGGAAGTCGGGTCTCCATGCGAGTGGCGAGGGCGAGCGCCTCATTGCTCTCGAGCCATGGTAGGGTGCCGGGGACCAGCCCCGGCTGATCCAGGGTATTCGAAGGAGAGACGGCGTAGGCGAAGATCAGGAAACCACTGCTTAATTAAATGTTAATTAAGGATATAAAGAGTAATAGAATGAGGATAGCTCAGTGAGGAAATTCAGTGGAGAAAAGAGGCTGAATAATTCAGCCAGAAGGTAAGAGAAAGAACGACATGGTGAGACCAAGTTTCGGTGAACAAGGCCCGCACTTTATTTTTCAAAGTAGTTTTTATACCTTAAGTTATGCATAGAGGATAATGGGGGAAGGGGTCGAGTCTTGCAGCAAACCAGGCTTTCTTCCTGCAAACTTATCATATGCAAAAGCTTAGGTGATTTGCATCATCTTCTGGCCCGGAGGCCTGTTAACATTTTAAGACCTTTTCTTCAGAAAACTTATTTTTCTCTAAAGGTGGTTGGTCAGGAGCCACCCTCCAAAAAAGCATTAGATAAAGTTGCATTCCTACAGAGCAAAGGTGTGGTGGGCTATAACAAGAAAAAGAATTAACTCAAGGGTCCCAGGTTACAAACATTAAAGCTACTACTTACACCAATTATATTAATCAATACACTGCCAGGGACACAGCAGGTAAGGGATATGGAAACTTAGCAGCAAACAATGGCCCAACAAGTGAAAAACCATTCACCAATACAATTTCTAATCAATCTTGTAACTACTCAAAAGAATCTGTGTTTAGACAGTTTAGAACATCTCCTGCCTCTCACAGTTGGGAGGCTCTGAACAATCCCATGTGGCCGGAAAAACCTATTCAGGCAGGCTAGAGGATTTCCAAAGGAGTTTGTAGGTTAAACACTGTCACACCCAGGAATTATTAACTGGAACTGTAAGCTAACTCTTTTTTCAGAGAGAGGTAGTGGGGGAGAGCCCCCCGTAAAGTCAGAGGTTTAGGTGAAAGCACAAGCAGAAAGTAGGCAGACTCTGGTTTTGGGGGTATATGCTCGAGAATTTCCAGGGGGACTCCTGAAGCTCGATCCCGCCTTTGCGTATGCCGAGCCTCCTTCCTCATGACCTTTGTCATGGGCGGAGTTCCTCACTGGCTCCCAGCAGTGATAGAATTCCAGTGGAGCTATTCCAGATCCTGAAAGATGATGCTGTGGAAAGTGCTGCACTCAATATGCAATATGCAATATGCACTCAATATGCAATATGCCGGCTCACGGCAGTAGGGGAATCTGGCCTCGAGACGTGTTGAAGAAGGTCTCTCGAGGTCTTTCTCGGGTTGAGGCAGGACACCCTGGGGTCCCTCGACTTGTGCAGGTGACCTCAGGGGGCTTCTCATGGTGGCTCTGAGAAGTCAGGGAAACTGGAGGTGGGAGGGGCCTCTCGGCACTCCACTGGGTTTGGTGCATTGGAAGAGGGCCTCATCTCCAGTTGAGGCAGGAACCTCAGGGTTCCTCTGACTTCAGACTCCGATCGCAAGGTCCCTGCAGACTTGGGACAGGAGAGTCAGGCCTCGTCTTGGGTTGAGGCATGGAACTCCGCTTGCCTCTCGAGGTGTTCCCGGGGAGACAGGCCACTTGTCGAGCGGTATTTGGAACCTGGGGGTCTTTTCCCGACGATGCACGGGCGAGTCACTGCCCCTTCGTGTTGACTTCATTCACAGGGTGGAGTTCGAAGAGGTGTCCGGGCATCGGGTTCTTATCAAGAGGGGACCGGGAAATCGGGGTCCTTCGGAATGTGGAACCACCCACGAGGCCACGTCTGGAATGTCGTCGTGAGACCGGCCTCATCCTGAGGTGCGACCGGAAGGTCGGGAACCCCTTCCAGACAAAGCAGGGGAGTCGACCCTCCTGTCCAGATCAGGAGGGTAGAAGGGGCTCAGAGGAAGTGGTGCGGGAAAACCTCGGTGTTCCTCTTGAGGGAGACCGGGATGTCGGGGCACTTTGTGGGTCGCATCAAGGGTGCCAAGTACCGTTTCGACCTCCAATACCTAACGTGGGACTTCTCCTGAGACACTGTAGCGGGAAAGGGCTTCATCTTGCGATGACGGGGGAACCACGTGGATTTTCTCGAGTTGCAGCGGGATTCTCGAGTTACGACGGGGAATTCAGGATGCCTCTTGTGTTGGCCCAGGGAAGTCCAATCTTCCATTCGAGTTGCGAAGGAAAGCTGGGGATTGCTCTCGAGTGACTGCAGGGCCAATAGACCTCATCTAGGCTTGTGTCCAGAAGCCAATGTTCCTCTCCAGGGGCGAAAGGGATCTCGGGGTTGCATTCCAGACGCACCCGGGGAGACAGGCATCCATCTCGAGTGGAAGCAAAGAACCCCGCTCTGCTCTCGAGTCGCGACGGGTATCTCTTGGAGCTCACTGGGTGGACTAAAGGGAGTCAAGCCTCCTGAGGCGTTTGGAGAGAGGTCGAGAGACTGGTCTCTAGGCCATACAGGAGACGAAGGCCCTCAAGTCGCGATGACGGGGGAGGCTCGGGGTTGTTCTCGAGCGGCGGCCCCAGTGTGCGGTTTCTCGCGAGGTACGACGGCGAGGTCAGTGAGCCTCTCGTGGGGCGGCAAGGAAGTCGGGTCTCCATGCGAATGGCGAGGGGGAGCGCGTCTTTACTCTCAAGTCATAGTAGGGGAATCTGGCCTCGAGACGTGTTGAAGAAGGTCTCTCGAGGTCTTTCTCGGGTTGAGGCAGGACACCCTGGGGTCCCTCGACTTGTGCAGGTGACCTCAGGGGGCTTCTCATGGTGGCTCTGAGAAGTCAGGGAAACTGGAGGTGGGAGGGGCCTCTCGGCACTCCACTGGGTTTGGTGCATTGGAAGAGGGCCTCATCTCCAGTTGAGGCAGGAACCTCAGGGTTCCTCTGACTTCAGACTCCGATCGCAAGGTCCCTGCAGACTTGGGACAGGAGAGTCAGGCCTCGTCTTGGGTTGAGGCATGGAACTCCGCTTGCCTCTCGAGGTGTTCCCGGGGAGACAGGCCACTTGTCGAGCGGTATTTGGAACCTGGGGGTCTTTTCCCGACGATGCACGGGCGAGTCACTGCCCCTTCGTGTTGACTTCATTCACAGGGTGGAGTTCGAAGAGGTGTCCGGGCATCGGGTTCTTATCAAGAGGGGACCGGGAAATCGGGGTCCTTCGGAATGTGGAACCACCCACGAGGCCACGTCTGGAATGTCGTCGTGAGACCGGCCTCATCCTGAGGTGCGACCGGAAGGTCGGGAACCCCTTCCAGACAAAGCAGGGGAGTCGACCCTCCTGTCCAGATCAGGAGGGTAGAAGAGGCTCCGAGGAAGTGTTGCCGGAAAACTTCGGTGTTCCTCTCGAGGGAGACCGGGATGTCGGGGCACTTTGTGGGTCGCATCAAGGGTGACAAGTACCGTTTCGAACTCCAATTCCTAAAGTGGGACTTCTCCTGAGACGCTGTAGCGGCACAGGGCTACATCTTGCGATGACGGGGGAACCACGTGGTTTTTCTCGAGGTGTAGCAGGATTCTCGAATTACGACGGGGAATTCAGGATGCCTCTTGTGTTGGCCCAGGGAAGTCCAATCTTCCATTCGAGTTGCGAAGGAAAGCTGGGGATTGCTCTCGAGTGACTGCAGGGCCAATAGACCTCATCTAGGCTTGTGTCCAGAAGCCAGTGTTCCTCTCCAGGGGCGACAGGGATCTCGGGGTTGCATTCCAGACACACCCGGGGAGACAGGCATCCATCTCGAGTGGAAGCAAAGAACCCCGCTCTGCTCTCGAGTCGCGACGGGTATCTCTTGGAGCTCACTGGGTGGACTAAAGGGAGTCAAGCCTCCTGAGGCGTTTGGAGAGAGGTCGCGAGATTGGTCTCTAGGCCATGCAGGAGACGAAGGCCCTCATCTCGCGATGACGGGGGAGTCTTGGGGTTGTTCTCGAGCGGCGGCCCCAGTGTGCGCTTTCTCACGAGGTACGACGGCGAGGTCAGTGAGCCTCTCGTGGGGCGCCAGGGAAGTCGGGTCTCCATGCGAGTGGCGAGGGCGAGCGCGTCATTGCTCTCGAGCCATGGTAGGGTGCCGGGGACCAGCCCCGGCTGATCCAGGGTATTCGAAGGAGAGACGGCGTAGGCGAAGATCAGGAAACCACTGCTTAATTAAATGTTAATTAAGGATATAAAGAGTAATAGAATGAGGATAGCTCAGTGAGGAAATTCAGTGGAGAAAAGAGGCTGAATAATTCAGCCAGAAGGTAAGAGAAAGAACGACATGGTGAGACCAAGTTTCGGTGAACAAGGCCCGCACTTTATTTTTCAAAGTAGTTTTTATACCTTAAGTTATGCATAGAGGATAATGGGGGAAGGGGTCGAGTCTTGCAGCAAACCAGGCTTTCTTCCTGCAAACTTATCATATGCAAAAGCTTAGGTGATTTGCATCATCTTCTGGCCCGGAGGCCTGTTAACATTTTAAGACCTTTTCTTCAGAAAACTTATTTTTCTCTAAAGGTGGTTGGTCAGGAGCCACCCTCCAAAAAAGCATTAGATAAAGTTGCATTCCTACAGAGCAAAGGTGTGGTGGGCTATAACAAGAAAAAGAATTAACTCAAGGGTCCCAGGTTACAAACATTAAAGCTACTACTTACACCAATTATATTAATCAATACACTGCCAGGGACACAGCAGGTAAGGGATATGGAAACTTAGCAGCAAACAATGGCCCAACAAGTGAAAAACCATTCACCAATACAATTTCTAATCAATCTTGTAACTACTCAAAAGAATCTGTGTTTAGACAGTTTAGAACATCTCCTGCCTCTCACAGTTGGGAGGCTCTGAACAATCCCATGTGGCCGGAAAAACCTATTCAGGCAGGCTAGAGGATTTCCAAAGGAGTTTGTAGGTTAAACACTGTCACACCCAGGAATTATTAACTGGAACTGTAAGCTAACTCTTTTTTCAGAGAGAGGTAGTGGGGGAGAGCCCCCCGTAAAGTCAGAGGTTTAGGTGAAAGCACAAGCAGAAAGTAGGCAGACTCTGGTTTTGGGGGTATATGCTCGAGAATTTCCAGGGGGACTCCTGAAGCTCGATCCCGCCTTTGCGTATGCCGAGCCTCCTTCCTCATGACCTTTGTCATGGGCGGAGTTCCTCACTGGCTCCCAGCAGTGATAGAATTCCAGTGGAGCTATTCCAGATCCTGAAAGATGATGCTGTGGAAAGTGCTGCACTCAATATGCAATATGCAATATGCACTCAATATGCAATATGCCGGCTCACGGCAGTAGGGGAATCTGGCCTCGAGACGTGTTGAAGAAGGTCTCTCGAGGTCTTTCTCGGGTTGAGGCAGGACACCCTGGGGTCCCTCGACTTGTGCAGGTGACCTCAGGGGGCTTCTCATGGTGGCTCTGAGAAGTCAGGGAAACTGGAGGTGGGAGGGGCCTCTCGGCACTCCACTGGGTTTGGTGCATTGGAAGAGGGCCTCATCTCCAGTTGAGGCAGGAACCTCAGGGTTCCTCTGACTTCAGACTCCGATCGCAAGGTCCCTGCAGACTTGGGACAGGAGAGTCAGGCCTCGTCTTGGGTTGAGGCATGGAACTCCGCTTGCCTCTCGAGGTGTTCCCGGGGAGACAGGCCACTTGTCGAGCGGTATTTGGAACCTGGGGGTCTTTTCCCGACGATGCACGGGCGAGTCACTGCCCCTTCGTGTTGACTTCATTCACAGGGTGGAGTTCGAAGAGGTGTCCGGGCATCGGGTTCTTATCAAGAGGGGACCGGGAAATCGGGGTCCTTCGGAATGTGGAACCACCCACGAGGCCACGTCTGGAATGTCGTCGTGAGACCGGCCTCATCCTGAGGTGCGACCGGAAGGTCGGGAACCCCTTCCAGACAAAGCAGGGGAGTCGACCCTCCTGTCCAGATCAGGAGGGTAGAAGGGGCTCAGAGGAAGTGGTGCGGGAAAACCTCGGTGTTCCTCTTGAGGGAGACCGGGATGTCGGGGCACTTTGTGGGTCGCATCAAGGGTGCCAAGTACCGTTTCGACCTCCAATACCTAACGTGGGACTTCTCCTGAGACACTGTAGCGGGAAAGGGCTTCATCTTGCGATGACGGGGGAACCACGTGGATTTTCTCGAGTTGCAGCGGGATTCTCGAGTTACGACGGGGAATTCAGGATGCCTCTTGTGTTGGCCCAGGGAAGTCCAATCTTCCATTCGAGTTGCGAAGGAAAGCTGGGGATTGCTCTCGAGTGACTGCAGGGCCAATAGACCTCATCTAGGCTTGTGTCCAGAAGCCAATGTTCCTCTCCAGGGGCGAAAGGGATCTCGGGGTTGCATTCCAGACGCACCCGGGGAGACAGGCATCCATCTCGAGTGGAAGCAAAGAACCCCGCTCTGCTCTCGAGTCGCGACGGGTATCTCTTGGAGCTCACTGGGTGGACTAAAGGGAGTCAAGCCTCCTGAGGCGTTTGGAGAGAGGTCGAGAGACTGGTCTCTAGGCCATACAGGAGACGAAGGCCCTCAAGTCGCGATGACGGGGGAGGCTCGGGGTTGTTCTCGAGCGGCGGCCCCAGTGTGCGGTTTCTCGCGAGGTACGACGGCGAGGTCAGTGAGCCTCTCGTGGGGCGGCAAGGAAGTCGGGTCTCCATGCGAATGGCGAGGGGGAGCGCGTCTTTACTCTCAAGTCATAGTAGGGGAATCTGGCCTCGAGACGTGTTGAAGAAGGTCTCTCGAGGTCTTTCTCGGGTTGAGGCAGGACACCCTGGGGTCCCTCGACTTGTGCAGGTGACCTCAGGGGGCTTCTCATGGTGGCTCTGAGAAGTCAGGGAAACTGGAGGTGGGAGGGGCCTCTCGGCACTCCACTGGGTTTGGTGCATTGGAAGAGGGCCTCATCTCCAGTTGAGGCAGGAACCTCAGGGTTCCTCTGACTTCAGACTCCGATCGCAAGGTCCCTGCAGACTTGGGACAGGAGAGTCAGGCCTCGTCTTGGGTTGAGGCATGGAACTCCGCTTGCCTCTCGAGGTGTTCCCGGGGAGACAGGCCACTTGTCGAGCGGTATTTGGAACCTGGGGGTCTTTTCCCGACGATGCACGGGCGAGTCACTGCCCCTTCGTGTTGACTTCATTCACAGGGTGGAGTTCGAAGAGGTGTCCGGGCATCGGGTTCTTATCAAGAGGGGACCGGGAAATCGGGGTCCTTCGGAATGTGGAACCACCCACGAGGCCACGTCTGGAATGTCGTCGTGAGACCGGCCTCATCCTGAGGTGCGACCGGAAGGTCGGGAACCCCTTCCAGACAAAGCAGGGGAGTCGACCCTCCTGTCCAGATCAGGAGGGTAGAAGAGGCTCCGAGGAAGTGTTGCCGGAAAACTTCGGTGTTCCTCTCGAGGGAGACCGGGATGTCGGGGCACTTTGTGGGTCGCATCAAGGGTGACAAGTACCGTTTCGAACTCCAATTCCTAAAGTGGGACTTCTCCTGAGACGCTGTAGCGGCACAGGGCTACATCTTGCGATGACGGGGGAACCACGTGGTTTTTCTCGAGGTGTAGCAGGATTCTCGAATTACGACGGGGAATTCAGGATGCCTCTTGTGTTGGCCCAGGGAAGTCCAATCTTCCATTCGAGTTGCGAAGGAAAGCTGGGGATTGCTCTCGAGTGACTGCAGGGCCAATAGACCTCATCTAGGCTTGTGTCCAGAAGCCAGTGTTCCTCTCCAGGGGCGACAGGGATCTCGGGGTTGCATTCCAGACACACCCGGGGAGACAGGCATCCATCTCGAGTGGAAGCAAAGAACCCCGCTCTGCTCTCGAGTCGCGACGGGTATCTCTTGGAGCTCACTGGGTGGACTAAAGGGAGTCAAGCCTCCTGAGGCGTTTGGAGAGAGGTCGCGAGATTGGTCTCTAGGCCATGCAGGAGACGAAGGCCCTCATCTCGCGATGACGGGGGAGTCTTGGGGTTGTTCTCGAGCGGCGGCCCCAGTGTGCGCTTTCTCACGAGGTACGACGGCGAGGTCAGTGAGCCTCTCGTGGGGCGCCAGGGAAGTCGGGTCTCCATGCGAGTGGCGAGGGCGAGCGCCTCATTGCTCTCGAGCCATGGTAGGGTGCCGGGGACCAGCCCCGGCTGATCCAGGGTATTCGAAGGAGAGACGGCGTAGGCGAAGATCAGGAAACCACTGCTTAATTAAATGTTAATTAAGGATATAAAGAGTAATAGAATGAGGATAGCTCAGTGAGGAAATTCAGTGGAGAAAAGAGGCTGAATAATTCAGCCAGAAGGTAAGAGAAAGAACGACATGGTGAGACCAAGTTTCGGTGAACAAGGCCCGCACTTTATTTTTCAAAGTAGTTTTTATACCTTAAGTTATGCATAGAGGATAATGGGGGAAGGGGTCGAGTCTTGCAGCAAACCAGGCTTTCTTCCTGCAAACTTATCATATGCAAAAGCTTAGGTGATTTGCATCATCTTCTGGCCCGGAGGCCTGTTAACATTTTAAGACCTTTTCTTCAGAAAACTTATTTTTCTCTAAAGGTGGTTGGTCAGGAGCCACCCTCCAAAAAAGCATTAGATAAAGTTGCATTCCTACAGAGCAAAGGTGTGGTGGGCTATAACAAGAAAAAGAATTAACTCAAGGGTCCCAGGTTACAAACATTAAAGCTACTACTTACACCAATTATATTAATCAATACACTGCCAGGGACACAGCAGGTAAGGGATATGGAAACTTAGCAGCAAACAATGGCCCAACAAGTGAAAAACCATTCACCAATACAATTTCTAATCAATCTTGTAACTACTCAAAAGAATCTGTGTTTAGACAGTTTAGAACATCTCCTGCCTCTCACAGTTGGGAGGCTCTGAACAATCCCATGTGGCCGGAAAAACCTATTCAGGCAGGCTAGAGGATTTCCAAAGGAGTTTGTAGGTTAAACACTGTCACACCCAGGAATTATTAACTGGAACTGTAAGCTAACTCTTTTTTCAGAGAGAGGTAGTGGGGGAGAGCCCCCCGTAAAGTCAGAGGTTTAGGTGAAAGCACAAGCAGAAAGTAGGCAGACTCTGGTTTTGGGGGTATATGCTCGAGAATTTCCAGGGGGACTCCTGAAGCTCGATCCCGCCTTTGCGTATGCCGAGCCTCCTTCCTCATGACCTTTGTCATGGGCGGAGTTCCTCACTGGCTCCCAGCAGTGATAGAATTCCAGTGGAGCTATTCCAGATCCTGAAAGATGATGCTGTGGAAAGTGCTGCACTCAATATGCAATATGCAATATGCACTCAATATGCAATATGCCGGCTCACGGCAGTAGGGGAATCTGGCCTCGAGACGTGTTGAAGAAGGTCTCTCGAGGTCTTTCTCGGGTTGAGGCAGGACACCCTGGGGTCCCTCGACTTGTGCAGGTGACCTCAGGGGGCTTCTCATGGTGGCTCTGAGAAGTCAGGGAAACTGGAGGTGGGAGGGGCCTCTCGGCACTCCACTGGGTTTGGTGCATTGGAAGAGGGCCTCATCTCCAGTTGAGGCAGGAACCTCAGGGTTCCTCTGACTTCAGACTCCGATCGCAAGGTCCCTGCAGACTTGGGACAGGAGAGTCAGGCCTCGTCTTGGGTTGAGGCATGGAACTCCGCTTGCCTCTCGAGGTGTTCCCGGGGAGACAGGCCACTTGTCGAGCGGTATTTGGAACCTGGGGGTCTTTTCCCGACGATGCACGGGCGAGTCACTGCCCCTTCGTGTTGACTTCATTCACAGGGTGGAGTTCGAAGAGGTGTCCGGGCATCGGGTTCTTATCAAGAGGGGACCGGGAAATCGGGGTCCTTCGGAATGTGGAACCACCCACGAGGCCACGTCTGGAATGTCGTCGTGAGACCGGCCTCATCCTGAGGTGCGACCGGAAGGTCGGGAACCCCTTCCAGACAAAGCAGGGGAGTCGACCCTCCTGTCCAGATCAGGAGGGTAGAAGGGGCTCAGAGGAAGTGGTGCGGGAAAACCTCGGTGTTCCTCTTGAGGGAGACCGGGATGTCGGGGCACTTTGTGGGTCGCATCAAGGGTGCCAAGTACCGTTTCGACCTCCAATACCTAACGTGGGACTTCTCCTGAGACACTGTAGCGGGAAAGGGCTTCATCTTGCGATGACGGGGGAACCACGTGGATTTTCTCGAGTTGCAGCGGGATTCTCGAGTTACGACGGGGAATTCAGGATGCCTCTTGTGTTGGCCCAGGGAAGTCCAATCTTCCATTCGAGTTGCGAAGGAAAGCTGGGGATTGCTCTCGAGTGACTGCAGGGCCAATAGACCTCATCTAGGCTTGTGTCCAGAAGCCAATGTTCCTCTCCAGGGGCGAAAGGGATCTCGGGGTTGCATTCCAGACGCACCCGGGGAGACAGGCATCCATCTCGAGTGGAAGCAAAGAACCCCGCTCTGCTCTCGAGTCGCGACGGGTATCTCTTGGAGCTCACTGGGTGGACTAAAGGGAGTCAAGCCTCCTGAGGCGTTTGGAGAGAGGTCGAGAGACTGGTCTCTAGGCCATACAGGAGACGAAGGCCCTCAAGTCGCGATGACGGGGGAGGCTCGGGGTTGTTCTCGAGCGGCGGCCCCAGTGTGCGGTTTCTCGCGAGGTACGACGGCGAGGTCAGTGAGCCTCTCGTGGGGCGGCAAGGAAGTCGGGTCTCCATGCGAATGGCGAGGGGGAGCGCGTCTTTACTCTCAAGTCATAGTAGGGGAATCTGGCCTCGAGACGTGTTGAAGAAGGTCTCTCGAGGTCTTTCTCGGGTTGAGGCAGGACACCCTGGGGTCCCTCGACTTGTGCAGGTGACCTCAGGGGGCTTCTCATGGTGGCTCTGAGAAGTCAGGGAAACTGGAGGTGGGAGGGGCCTCTCGGCACTCCACTGGGTTTGGTGCATTGGAAGAGGGCCTCATCTCCAGTTGAGGCAGGAACCTCAGGGTTCCTCTGACTTCAGACTCCGATCGCAAGGTCCCTGCAGACTTGGGACAGGAGAGTCAGGCCTCGTCTTGGGTTGAGGCATGGAACTCCGCTTGCCTCTCGAGGTGTTCCCGGGGAGACAGGCCACTTGTCGAGCGGTATTTGGAACCTGGGGGTCTTTTCCCGACGATGCACGGGCGAGTCACTGCCCCTTCGTGTTGACTTCATTCACAGGGTGGAGTTCGAAGAGGTGTCCGGGCATCGGGTTCTTATCAAGAGGGGACCGGGAAATCGGGGTCCTTCGGAATGTGGAACCACCCACGAGGCCACGTCTGGAATGTCGTCGTGAGACCGGCCTCATCCTGAGGTGCGACCGGAAGGTCGGGAACCCCTTCCAGACAAAGCAGGGGAGTCGACCCTCCTGTCCAGATCAGGAGGGTAGAAGAGGCTCCGAGGAAGTGTTGCCGGAAAACTTCGGTGTTCCTCTCGAGGGAGACCGGGATGTCGGGGCACTTTGTGGGTCGCATCAAGGGTGACAAGTACCGTTTCGAACTCCAATTCCTAAAGTGGGACTTCTCCTGAGACGCTGTAGCGGCACAGGGCTACATCTTGCGATGACGGGGGAACCACGTGGTTTTTCTCGAGGTGTAGCAGGATTCTCGAATTACGACGGGGAATTCAGGATGCCTCTTGTGTTGGCCCAGGGAAGTCCAATCTTCCATTCGAGTTGCGAAGGAAAGCTGGGGATTGCTCTCGAGTGACTGCAGGGCCAATAGACCTCATCTAGGCTTGTGTCCAGAAGCCAGTGTTCCTCTCCAGGGGCGACAGGGATCTCGGGGTTGCATTCCAGACACACCCGGGGAGACAGGCATCCATCTCGAGTGGAAGCAAAGAACCCCGCTCTGCTCTCGAGTCGCGACGGGTATCTCTTGGAGCTCACTGGGTGGACTAAAGGGAGTCAAGCCTCCTGAGGCGTTTGGAGAGAGGTCGCGAGATTGGTCTCTAGGCCATGCAGGAGACGAAGGCCCTCATCTCGCGATGACGGGGGAGTCTTGGGGTTGTTCTCGAGCGGCGGCCCCAGTGTGCGCTTTCTCACGAGGTACGACGGCGAGGTCAGTGAGCCTCTCGTGGGGCGCCAGGGAAGTCGGGTCTCCATGCGAGTGGCGAGGGCGAGCGCGTCATTGCTCTCGAGCCATGGTAGGGTGCCGGGGACCAGCCCCGGCTGATCCAGGGTATTCGAAGGAGAGACGGCGTAGGCGAAGATCAGGAAACCACTGCTTAATTAAATGTTAATTAAGGATATAAAGAGTAATAGAATGAGGATAGCTCAGTGAGGAAATTCAGTGGAGAAAAGAGGCTGAATAATTCAGCCAGAAGGTAAGAGAAAGAACGACATGGTGAGACCAAGTTTCGGTGAACAAGGCCCGCACTTTATTTTTCAAAGTAGTTTTTATACCTTAAGTTATGCATAGAGGATAATGGGGGAAGGGGTCGAGTCTTGCAGCAAACCAGGCTTTCTTCCTGCAAACTTATCATATGCAAAAGCTTAGGTGATTTGCATCATCTTCTGGCCCGGAGGCCTGTTAACATTTTAAGACCTTTTCTTCAGAAAACTTATTTTTCTCTAAAGGTGGTTGGTCAGGAGCCACCCTCCAAAAAAGCATTAGATAAAGTTGCATTCCTACAGAGCAAAGGTGTGGTGGGCTATAACAAGAAAAAGAATTAACTCAAGGGTCCCAGGTTACAAACATTAAAGCTACTACTTACACCAATTATATTAATCAATACACTGCCAGGGACACAGCAGGTAAGGGATATGGAAACTTAGCAGCAAACAATGGCCCAACAAGTGAAAAACCATTCACCAATACAATTTCTAATCAATCTTGTAACTACTCAAAAGAATCTGTGTTTAGACAGTTTAGAACATCTCCTGCCTCTCACAGTTGGGAGGCTCTGAACAATCCCATGTGGCCGGAAAAACCTATTCAGGCAGGCTAGAGGATTTCCAAAGGAGTTTGTAGGTTAAACACTGTCACACCCAGGAATTATTAACTGGAACTGTAAGCTAACTCTTTTTTCAGAGAGAGGTAGTGGGGGAGAGCCCCCCGTAAAGTCAGAGGTTTAGGTGAAAGCACAAGCAGAAAGTAGGCAGACTCTGGTTTTGGGGGTATATGCTCGAGAATTTCCAGGGGGACTCCTGAAGCTCGATCCCGCCTTTGCGTATGCCGAGCCTCCTTCCTCATGACCTTTGTCATGGGCGGAGTTCCTCACTGGCTCCCAGCAGTGATAGAATTCCAGTGGAGCTATTCCAGATCCTGAAAGATGATGCTGTGGAAAGTGCTGCACTCAATATGCAATATGCAATATGCACTCAATATGCAATATGCCGGCTCACGGCAGTAGGGGAATCTGGCCTCGAGACGTGTTGAAGAAGGTCTCTCGAGGTCTTTCTCGGGTTGAGGCAGGACACCCTGGGGTCCCTCGACTTGTGCAGGTGACCTCAGGGGGCTTCTCATGGTGGCTCTGAGAAGTCAGGGAAACTGGAGGTGGGAGGGGCCTCTCGGCACTCCACTGGGTTTGGTGCATTGGAAGAGGGCCTCATCTCCAGTTGAGGCAGGAACCTCAGGGTTCCTCTGACTTCAGACTCCGATCGCAAGGTCCCTGCAGACTTGGGACAGGAGAGTCAGGCCTCGTCTTGGGTTGAGGCATGGAACTCCGCTTGCCTCTCGAGGTGTTCCCGGGGAGACAGGCCACTTGTCGAGCGGTATTTGGAACCTGGGGGTCTTTTCCCGACGATGCACGGGCGAGTCACTGCCCCTTCGTGTTGACTTCATTCACAGGGTGGAGTTCGAAGAGGTGTCCGGGCATCGGGTTCTTATCAAGAGGGGACCGGGAAATCGGGGTCCTTCGGAATGTGGAACCACCCACGAGGCCACGTCTGGAATGTCGTCGTGAGACCGGCCTCATCCTGAGGTGCGACCGGAAGGTCGGGAACCCCTTCCAGACAAAGCAGGGGAGTCGACCCTCCTGTCCAGATCAGGAGGGTAGAAGGGGCTCAGAGGAAGTGGTGCGGGAAAACCTCGGTGTTCCTCTTGAGGGAGACCGGGATGTCGGGGCACTTTGTGGGTCGCATCAAGGGTGCCAAGTACCGTTTCGACCTCCAATACCTAACGTGGGACTTCTCCTGAGACACTGTAGCGGGAAAGGGCTTCATCTTGCGATGACGGGGGAACCACGTGGATTTTCTCGAGTTGCAGCGGGATTCTCGAGTTACGACGGGGAATTCAGGATGCCTCTTGTGTTGGCCCAGGGAAGTCCAATCTTCCATTCGAGTTGCGAAGGAAAGCTGGGGATTGCTCTCGAGTGACTGCAGGGCCAATAGACCTCATCTAGGCTTGTGTCCAGAAGCCAATGTTCCTCTCCAGGGGCGAAAGGGATCTCGGGGTTGCATTCCAGACGCACCCGGGGAGACAGGCATCCATCTCGAGTGGAAGCAAAGAACCCCGCTCTGCTCTCGAGTCGCGACGGGTATCTCTTGGAGCTCACTGGGTGGACTAAAGGGAGTCAAGCCTCCTGAGGCGTTTGGAGAGAGGTCGAGAGACTGGTCTCTAGGCCATACAGGAGACGAAGGCCCTCAAGTCGCGATGACGGGGGAGGCTCGGGGTTGTTCTCGAGCGGCGGCCCCAGTGTGCGGTTTCTCGCGAGGTACGACGGCGAGGTCAGTGAGCCTCTCGTGGGGCGGCAAGGAAGTCGGGTCTCCATGCGAATGGCGAGGGGGAGCGCGTCTTTACTCTCAAGTCATAGTAGGGGAATCTGGCCTCGAGACGTGTTGAAGAAGGTCTCTCGAGGTCTTTCTCGGGTTGAGGCAGGACACCCTGGGGTCCCTCGACTTGTGCAGGTGACCTCAGGGGGCTTCTCATGGTGGCTCTGAGAAGTCAGGGAAACTGGAGGTGGGAGGGGCCTCTCGGCACTCCACTGGGTTTGGTGCATTGGAAGAGGGCCTCATCTCCAGTTGAGGCAGGAACCTCAGGGTTCCTCTGACTTCAGACTCCGATCGCAAGGTCCCTGCAGACTTGGGACAGGAGAGTCAGGCCTCGTCTTGGGTTGAGGCATGGAACTCCGCTTGCCTCTCGAGGTGTTCCCGGGGAGACAGGCCACTTGTCGAGCGGTATTTGGAACCTGGGGGTCTTTTCCCGACGATGCACGGGCGAGTCACTGCCCCTTCGTGTTGACTTCATTCACAGGGTGGAGTTCGAAGAGGTGTCCGGGCATCGGGTTCTTATCAAGAGGGGACCGGGAAATCGGGGTCCTTCGGAATGTGGAACCACCCACGAGGCCACGTCTGGAATGTCGTCGTGAGACCGGCCTCATCCTGAGGTGCGACCGGAAGGTCGGGAACCCCTTCCAGACAAAGCAGGGGAGTCGACCCTCCTGTCCAGATCAGGAGGGTAGAAGAGGCTCCGAGGAAGTGTTGCCGGAAAACTTCGGTGTTCCTCTCGAGGGAGACCGGGATGTCGGGGCACTTTGTGGGTCGCATCAAGGGTGACAAGTACCGTTTCGAACTCCAATTCCTAAAGTGGGACTTCTCCTGAGACGCTGTAGCGGCACAGGGCTACATCTTGCGATGACGGGGGAACCACGTGGTTTTTCTCGAGGTGTAGCAGGATTCTCGAATTACGACGGGGAATTCAGGATGCCTCTTGTGTAGGCCCAGGGAAGTCCAATCTTCCATTCGAGTTGCGAAGGAAAGCTGGGGATTTCTCTCGAGTGACTGCAGGGCCAATAGACCTCATCTAGGCTTGTGTCCAGAAGCCAGTGTTCCTCTCCAGGGGCGACAGGGATCTCGGGGTTGCATTCCAGACACACCCGGGGAGACAGGCCTCCATCTCGAGTGGAAGCAAAGAACCCCGCTCTGCTCTCGAGTCGCGACGGGTATCTCTTGGAGCTCACTGGGTGGACTAAAGCGAGTCAAGCCTCCTGAGGCGTTTGGAGAGAGGTCGCGAGATTGGTCTCTAGGCCATGCAGGAGACGAAGGCCCTCATCTCGCGATGACGGGGGAGTCTTGGGGTTGTTCTCGAGCGGCGGCCCCAGTGTGCGCTTTCTCACGAGGTACGACGGCGAGGTCAGTGAGCCTCTCGTGGGGCGCCAGGGAAGTCGGGTCTCCATGCGAGTGGCGAGGGCGAGCGCCGTCATTGCTCTCGAGCCATGGTAGGGTGCCGGGGACCAGCCCCGGCTGATCCAGGGTATTCGAAGGAGAGACGGCGTAGGCGAAGATCAGGAAACCACTGCTTAATTAAATGTTAATTAAGGATATAAAGAGTAATAGAATGAGGATAGCTCAGTGAGGAAATTCAGTGGAGAAAAGAGGCTGAATAATTCAGCCAGAAGGTAAGAGAAAGAACGACATGGTGAGACCAAGTTTCGGTGAACAAGGCCCGCACTTTATTTTTCAAAGTAGTTTTTATACCTTAAGTTATGCATAGAGGATAATGGGGGAAGGGGTCGAGTCTTGCAGCAAACCAGGCTTTCTTCCTGCAAACTTATCATATGCAAAAGCTTAGGTGATTTGCATCATCTTCTGGCCCGGAGGCCTGTTAACATTTTAAGACCTTTTCTTCAGAAAACTTATTTTTCTCTAAAGGTGGTTGGTCAGGAGCCACCCTCCAAAAAAGCATTAGATAAAGTTGCATTCCTACAGAGCAAAGGTGTGGTGGGCTATAACAAGAAAAAGAATTAACTCAAGGGTCCCAGGTTACAAACATTAAAGCTACTACTTACACCAATTATATTAATCAATACACTGCCAGGGACACAGCAGGTAAGGGATATGGAAACTTAGCAGCAAACAATGGCCCAACAAGTGAAAAACCATTCACCAATACAATTTCTAATCAATCTTGTAACTACTCAAAAGAATCTGTGTTTAGACAGTTTAGAACATCTCCTGCCTCTCACAGTTGGGAGGCTCTGAACAATCCCATGTGGCCGGAAAAACCTATTCAGGCAGGCTAGAGGATTTCCAAAGGAGTTTGTAGGTTAAACACTGTCACACCCAGGAATTATTAACTGGAACTGTAAGCTAACTCTTTTTTCAGAGAGAGGTAGTGGGGGAGAGCCCCCCGTAAAGTCAGAGGTTTAGGTGAAAGCACAAGCAGAAAGTAGGCAGACTCTGGTTTTGGGGGTATATGCTCGAGAATTTCCAGGGGGACTCCTGAAGCTCGATCCCGCCTTTGCGTATGCCGAGCCTCCTTCCTCATGACCTTTGTCATGGGCGGAGTTCCTCACTGGCTCCCAGCAGTGATAGAATTCCAGTGGAGCTATTCCAGATCCTGAAAGATGATGCTGTGGAAAGTGCTGCACTCAATATGCAATATGCAATATGCACTCAATATGCAATATGCCGGCTCACGGCAGTAGGGGAATCTGGCCTCGAGACGTGTTGAAGAAGGTCTCTCGAGGTCTTTCTCGGGTTGAGGCAGGACACCCTGGGGTCCCTCGACTTGTGCAGGTGACCTCAGGGGGCTTCTCATGGTGGCTCTGAGAAGTCAGGGAAACTGGAGGTGGGAGGGGCCTCTCGGCACTCCACTGGGTTTGGTGCATTGGAAGAGGGCCTCATCTCCAGTTGAGGCAGGAACCTCAGGGTTCCTCTGACTTCAGACTCCGATCGCAAGGTCCCTGCAGACTTGGGACAGGAGAGTCAGGCCTCGTCTTGGGTTGAGGCATGGAACTCCGCTTGCCTCTCGAGGTGTTCCCGGGGAGACAGGCCACTTGTCGAGCGGTATTTGGAACCTGGGGGTCTTTTCCCGACGATGCACGGGCGAGTCACTGCCCCTTCGTGTTGACTTCATTCACAGGGTGGAGTTCGAAGAGGTGTCCGGGCATCGGGTTCTTATCAAGAGGGGACCGGGAAATCGGGGTCCTTCGGAATGTGGAACCACCCACGAGGCCACGTCTGGAATGTCGTCGTGAGACCGGCCTCATCCTGAGGTGCGACCGGAAGGTCGGGAACCCCTTCCAGACAAAGCAGGGGAGTCGACCCTCCTGTCCAGATCAGGAGGGTAGAAGGGGCTCAGAGGAAGTGTTGCCGGAAAACTTCGGTGTTCCTCTTGAGGGAGACCGGGATGTCGGGGCACTTTGTGGGTCGCATCAAGGGTGACAAGTACCGTTTCGAACTCCAATTCCTAAAGTGGGACTTCTCCTGAGACGCTGTAGCGGCACAGGGCTACATCTTGCGATGACGGGGGAACCACGTGGTTTTTCTCGAGGTGTAGCAGGATTCTCGAATTACGACGGGGAATTCAGGATGCCTCTTGTGTTGGCCCAGGGAAGTCCAATCTTCCATTCGAGTTGCGAAGGAAAGCTGGGGATTGCTCTCGAGTGACTGCAGGGCCAATAGACCTCATCTAGGCTTGTGTCCAGAAGCCAGTGTTCCTCTCCAGGGGCGACAGGGATCTCGGGGTTGCATTCCAGACACACCCGGGGAGACAGGCCTCCATCTCGAGTGGAAGCAAAGAACCCCGCTCTGCTCTCGAGTCGCGACGGGTATCTCTTGGAGCTCACTGGGTGGACTAAAGGGAGTCAAGCCTCCTGAGGCGTTTGGAGAGAGGTCGCGAGATTGGTCTCTAGGCCATGCAGGAGACGAAGGCCCTCATCTCGCGATGACGGGGGAGTCTTGGGGTTGTTCTCGAGCGGCGGCCCCAGTGTGCGCTTTCTCACGAGGTACGACGGCGAGGTCAGTGAGCCTCTCGTGGGGCGCCAGGGAAGTCGGGTCTCCATGCGAGTGGCGAGGGCGAGCGCGTCATTGCTCTCGAGCCATGGTAGGGTGCCGGGGACCAGCCCCGGCTGATCCAGGGTATTCGAAGGAGAGACGGCGTAGGCGAAGATCAGGAAACCACTGCTTAATTAAATGTTAATTAAGGATATAAAGAGTAATAGAATGAGGATAGCTCAGTGAGGAAATTCAGTGGAGAAAAGAGGCTGAATAATTCAGCCAGAAGGTAAGAGAAAGAACGACATGGTGAGACCAAGTTTCGGTGAACAAGGCCCGCACTTTATTTTTCAAAGTAGTTTTTATACCTTAAGTTATGCATAGAGGATAATGGGGGAAGGGGTCGAGTCTTGCAGCAAACCAGGCTTTCTTCCTGCAAACTTATCATATGCAAAAGCTTAGGTGATTTGCATCATCTTCTGGCCCGGAGGCCTGTTAACATTTTAAGACCTTTTCTTCAGAAAACTTATTTTTCTCTAAAGGTGGTTGGTCAGGAGCCACCCTCCAAAAAAGCATTAGATAAAGTTGCATTCCTACAGAGCAAAGGTGTGGTGGGCTATAACAAGAAAAAGAATTAACTCAAGGGTCCCAGGTTACAAACATTAAAGCTACTACTTACACCAATTATATTAATCAATACACTGCCAGGGACACAGCAGGTAAGGGATATGGAAACTTAGCAGCAAACAATGGCCCAACAAGTGAAAAACCATTCACCAATACAATTTCTAATCAATCTTGTAACTACTCAAAAGAATCTGTGTTTAGACAGTTTAGAACATCTCCTGCCTCTCACAGTTGGGAGGCTCTGAACAATCCCATGTGGCCGGAAAAACCTATTCAGGCAGGCTAGAGGATTTCCAAAGGAGTTTGTAGGTTAAACACTGTCACACCCAGGAATTATTAACTGGAACTGTAAGCTAACTCTTTTTTCAGAGAGAGGTAGTGGGGGAGAGCCCCCCGTAAAGTCAGAGGTTTAGGTGAAAGCACAAGCAGAAAGTAGGCAGACTCTGGTTTTGGGGGTATATGCTCGAGAATTTCCAGGGGGACTCCTGAAGCTCGATCCCGCCTTTGCGTATGCCGAGCCTCCTTCCTCATGACCTTTGTCATGGGCGGAGTTCCTCACTGGCTCCCAGCAGTGATAGAATTCCAGTGGAGCTATTCCAGATCCTGAAAGATGATGCTGTGGAAAGTGCTGCACTCAATATGCAATATGCAATATGCACTCAATATGCAATATGCCGGCTCACGGCAGTAGGGGAATCTGGCCTCGAGACGTGTTGAAGAAGGTCTCTCGAGGTCTTTCTCGGGTTGAGGCAGGACACCCTGGGGTCCCTCGACTTGTGCAGGTGACCTCAGGGGGCTTCTCATGGTGGCTCTGAGAAGTCAGGGAAACTGGAGGTGGGAGGGGCCTCTCGGCACTCCACTGGGTTTGGTGCATTGGAAGAGGGCCTCATCTCCAGTTGAGGCAGGAACCTCAGGGTTCCTCTGACTTCAGACTCCGATCGCAAGGTCCCTGCAGACTTGGGACAGGAGAGTCAGGCCTCGTCTTGGGTTGAGGCATGGAACTCCGCTTGCCTCTCGAGGTGTTCCCGGGGAGACAGGCCACTTGTCGAGCGGTATTTGGAACCTGGGGGTCTTTTCCCGACGATGCACGGGCGAGTCACTGCCCCTTCGTGTTGACTTCATTCACAGGGTGGAGTTCGAAGAGGTGTCCGGGCATCGGGTTCTTATCAAGAGGGGACCGGGAAATCGGGGTCCTTCGGAATGTGGAACCACCCACGAGGCCACGTCTGGAATGTCGTCGTGAGACCGGCCTCATCCTGAGGTGCGACCGGAAGGTCGGGAACCCCTTCCAGACAAAGCAGGGGAGTCGACCCTCCTGTCCAGATCAGGAGGGTAGAAGAGGCTCAGAGGAAGTGTTGCCGGAAAACTTCGGTGTTCCTCTCGAGGGAGACCGGGATGTCGGGGCACTTTGTGGGTCGCATCAAGGGTGACAAGTACCGTTTCGAACTCCAATTCCTAAAGTGGGACTTCTCCTGAGACGCTGTAGCGGCACAGGGCTACATCTTGCGATGACGGGGGAACCACGTGGTTTTTCTCGAGGTGTAGCAGGATTCTCGAATTACGACGGGGAATTCAGGATGCCTCTTGTGTAGGCCCAGGGAAGTCCAATCTTCCATTCGAGTTGCGAAGGAAAGCTGGGGATTTCTCTCGAGTGACTGCAGGGCCAATAGACCTCATCTAGGCTTGTGTCCAGAAGCCAGTGTTCCTCTCCAGGGGCGACAGGGATCTCGGGGTTGCATTCCAGACACACCCGGGGAGACAGGCCTCCATCTCGAGTGGAAGCAAAGAACCCCGCTCTGCTCTCGAGTCGCGACGGGTATCTCTTGGAGCTCACTGGGTGGACTAAAGCGAGTCAAGCCTCCTGAGGCGTTTGGAGAGAGGTCGCGAGATTGGTCTCTAGGCCATGCAGGAGACGAAGGCCCTCATCTCGCGATGACGGGGGAGTCTTGGGGTTGTTCTCGAGCGGCGGCCCCAGTGTGCGCTTTCTCACGAGGTACGACGGCGAGGTCAGTGAGCCTCTCGTGGGGCGCCAGGGAAGTCGGGTCTCCATGCGAGTGGCGAGGGCGAGCGCGTCATTGCTCTCGAGCCATGGTAGGGTGCCGGGGACCAGCCCCGGCTGATCCAGGGTATTCGAAGGAGAGACGGCGTAGGCGAAGATCAGGAAACCACTGCTTAATTAAATGTTAATTAAGGATATAAAGAGTAATAGAATGAGGATAGCTCAGTGAGGAAATTCAGTGGAGAAAAGAGGCTGAATAATTCAGCCAGAAGGTAAGAGAAAGAACGACATGGTGAGACCAAGTTTCGGTGAACAAGGCCCGCACTTTATTTTTCAAAGTAGTTTTTATACCTTAAGTTATGCATAGAGGATAATGGGGGAAGGGGTCGAGTCTTGCAGCAAACCAGGCTTTCTTCCTGCAAACTTATCATATGCAAAAGCTTAGGTGATTTGCATCATCTTCTGGCCCGGAGGCCTGTTAACATTTTAAGACCTTTTCTTCAGAAAACTTATTTTTCTCTAAAGGTGGTTGGTCAGGAGCCACCCTCCAAAAAAGCATTAGATAAAGTTGCATTCCTACAGAGCAAAGGTGTGGTGGGCTATAACAAGAAAAAGAATTAACTCAAGGGTCCCAGGTTACAAACATTAAAGCTACTACTTACACCAATTATATTAATCAATACACTGCCAGGGACACAGCAGGTAAGGGATATGGAAACTTAGCAGCAAACAATGGCCCAACAAGTGAAAAACCATTCACCAATACAATTTCTAATCAATCTTGTAACTACTCAAAAGAATCTGTGTTTAGACAGTTTAGAACATCTCCTGCCTCTCACAGTTGGGAGGCTCTGAACAATCCCATGTGGCCGGAAAAACCTATTCAGGCAGGCTAGAGGATTTCCAAAGGAGTTTGTAGGTTAAACACTGTCACACCCAGGAATTATTAACTGGAACTGTAAGCTAACTCTTTTTTCAGAGAGAGGTAGTGGGGGAGAGCCCCCCGTAAAGTCAGAGGTTTAGGTGAAAGCACAAGCAGAAAGTAGGCAGACTCTGGTTTTGGGGGTATATGCTCGAGAATTTCCAGGGGGACTCCTGAAGCTCGATCCCGCCTTTGCGTATGCCGAGCCTCCTTCCTCATGACCTTTGTCATGGGCGGAGTTCCTCACTGGCTCCCAGCAGTGATAGAATTCCAGTGGAGCTATTCCAGATCCTGAAAGATGATGCTGTGGAAAGTGCTGCACTCAATATGCAATATGCAATATGCACTCAATATGCAATATGCCGGCTCACGGCAGTAGGGGAATCTGGCCTCGAGACGTGTTGAAGAAGGTCTCTCGAGGTCTTTCTCGGGTTGAGGCAGGACACCCTGGGGTCCCTCGACTTGTGCAGGTGACCTCAGGGGGCTTCTCATGGTGGCTCTGAGAAGTCAGGGAAACTGGAGGTGGGAGGGGCCTCTCGGCACTCCACTGGGTTTGGTGCATTGGAAGAGGGCCTCATCTCCAGTTGAGGCAGGAACCTCAGGGTTCCTCTGACTTCAGACTCCGATCGCAAGGTCCCTGCAGACTTGGGACAGGAGAGTCAGGCCTCGTCTTGGGTTGAGGCATGGAACTCCGCTTGCCTCTCGAGGTGTTCCCGGGGAGACAGGCCACTTGTCGAGCGGTATTTGGAACCTGGGGGTCTTTTCCCGACGATGCACGGGCGAGTCACTGCCCCTTCGTGTTGACTTCATTCACAGGGTGGAGTTCGAAGAGGTGTCCGGGCATCGGGTTCTTATCAAGAGGGGACCGGGAAATCGGGGTCCTTCGGAATGTGGAACCACCCACGAGGCCACGTCTGGAATGTCGTCGTGAGACCGGCCTCATCCTGAGGTGCGACCGGAAGGTCGGGAACCCCTTCCAGACAAAGCAGGGGAGTCGACCCTCCTGTCCAGATCAGGAGGGTAGAAGAGGCTCCGAGGAAGTGTTGCCGGAAAACTTCGGTGTTCCTCTCGAGGGAGACCGGGATGTCGGGGCACTTTGTGGGTCGCATCAAGGGTGACAAGTACCGTTTCGAACTCCAATTCCTAAAGTGGGACTTCTCCTGAGACGCTGTAGCGGCACAGGGCTACATCTTGCGATGACGGGGGAACCACGTGGTTTTTCTCGAGGTGTAGCAGGATTCTCGAATTACGACGGGGAATTCAGGATGCCTCTTGTGTAGGCCCAGGGAAGTCCAATCTTCCATTCGAGTTGCGAAGGAAAGCTGGGGATTTCTCTCGAGTGACTGCAGGGCCAATAGACCTCATCTAGGCTTGTGTCCAGAAGCCAGTGTTCCTCTCCAGGGGCGACAGGGATCTCGGGGTTGCATTCCAGACACACCCGGGGAGACAGGCCTCCATCTCGAGTGGAAGCAAAGAACCCCGCTCTGCTCTCGAGTCGCGACGGGTATCTCTTGGAGCTCACTGGGTGGACTAAAGCGAGTCAAGCCTCCTGAGGCGTTTGGAGAGAGGTCGCGAGATTGGTCTCTAGGCCATGCAGGAGACGAAGGCCCTCATCTCGCGATGACGGGGGAGTCTTGGGGTTGTTCTCGAGCGGCGGCCCCAGTGTGCGCTTTCTCACGAGGTACGACGGCGAGGTCAGTGAGCCTCTCGTGGGGCGCCAGGGAAGTCGGGTCTCCATGCGAGTGGCGAGGGCGAGCGCGTCATTGCTCTCGAGCCATGGTAGGGTGCCGGGGACCAGCCCCGGCTGATCCAGGGTATTCGAAGGAGAGACGGCGTAGGCGAAGATCAGGAAACCACTGCTTAATTAAATGTTAATTAAGGATATAAAGAGTAATAGAATGAGGATAGCTCAGTGAGGAAATTCAGTGGAGAAAAGAGGCTGAATAATTCAGCCAGAAGGTAAGAGAAAGAACGACATGGTGAGACCAAGTTTCGGTGAACAAGGCCCGCACTTTATTTTTCAAAGTAGTTTTTATACCTTAAGTTATGCATAGAGGATAATGGGGGAAGGGGTCGAGTCTTGCAGCAAACCAGGCTTTCTTCCTGCAAACTTATCATATGCAAAAGCTTAGGTGATTTGCATCATCTTCTGGCCCGGAGGCCTGTTAACATTTTAAGACCTTTTCTTCAGAAAACTTATTTTTCTCTAAAGGTGGTTGGTCAGGAGCCACCCTCCAAAAAAGCATTAGATAAAGTTGCATTCCTACAGAGCAAAGGTGTGGTGGGCTATAACAAGAAAAAGAATTAACTCAAGGGTCCCAGGTTACAAACATTAAAGCTACTACTTACACCAATTATATTAATCAATACACTGCCAGGGACACAGCAGGTAAGGGATATGGAAACTTAGCAGCAAACAATGGCCCAACAAGTGAAAAACCATTCACCAATACAATTTCTAATCAATCTTGTAACTACTCAAAAGAATCTGTGTTTAGACAGTTTAGAACATCTCCTGCCTCTCACAGTTGGGAGGCTCTGAACAATCCCATGTGGCCGGAAAAACCTATTCAGGCAGGCTAGAGGATTTCCAAAGGAGTTTGTAGGTTAAACACTGTCACACCCAGGAATTATTAACTGGAACTGTAAGCTAACTCTTTTTTCAGAGAGAGGTAGTGGGGGAGAGCCCCCCGTAAAGTCAGAGGTTTAGGTGAAAGCACAAGCAGAAAGTAGGCAGACTCTGGTTTTGGGGGTATATGCTCGAGAATTTCCAGGGGGACTCCTGAAGCTCGATCCCGCCTTTGCGTATGCCGAGCCTCCTTCCTCATGACCTTTGTCATGGGCGGAGTTCCTCACTGGCTCCCAGCAGTGATAGAATTCCAGTGGAGCTATTCCAGATCCTGAAAGATGATGCTGTGGAAAGTGCTGCACTCAATATGCAATATGCAATATGCACTCAATATGCAATATGCCGGCTCACGGCAGTAGGGGAATCTGGCCTCGAGACGTGTTGAAGAAGGTCTCTCGAGGTCTTTCTCGGGTTGAGGCAGGACACCCTGGGGTCCCTCGACTTGTGCAGGTGACCTCAGGGGGCTTCTCATGGTGGCTCTGAGAAGTCAGGGAAACTGGAGGTGGGAGGGGCCTCTCGGCACTCCACTGGGTTTGGTGCATTGGAAGAGGGCCTCATCTCCAGTTGAGGCAGGAACCTCAGGGTTCCTCTGACTTCAGACTCCGATCGCAAGGTCCCTGCAGACTTGGGACAGGAGAGTCAGGCCTCGTCTTGGGTTGAGGCATGGAACTCCGCTTGCCTCTCGAGGTGTTCCCGGGGAGACAGGCCACTTGTCGAGCGGTATTTGGAACCTGGGGGTCTTTTCCCGACGATGCACGGGCGAGTCACTGCCCCTTCGTGTTGACTTCATTCACAGGGTGGAGTTCGAAGAGGTGTCCGGGCATCGGGTTCTTATCAAGAGGGGACCGGGAAATCGGGGTCCTTCGGAATGTGGAACCACCCACGAGGCCACGTCTGGAATGTCGTCGTGAGACCGGCCTCATCCTGAGGTGCGACCGGAAGGTCGGGAACCCCTTCCAGACAAAGCAGGGGAGTCGACCCTCCTGTCCAGATCAGGAGGGTAGAAGGGGCTCAGAGGAAGTGGTGCGGGAAAACCTCGGTGTTCCTCTTGAGGGAGACCGGGATGTCGGGGCACTTTGTGGGTCGCATCAAGGGTGCCAAGTACCGTTTCGACCTCCAATACCTAACGTGGGACTTCTCCTGAGACACTGTAGCGGGAAAGGGCTTCATCTTGCGATGACGGGGGAACCACGTGGATTTTCTCGAGTTGCAGCGGGATTCTCGAGTTACGACGGGGAATTCAGGATGCCTCTTGTGTTGGCCCAGGGAAGTCCAATCTTCCATTCGAGTTGCGAAGGAAAGCTGGGGATTGCTCTCGAGTGACTGCAGGGCCAATAGACCTCATCTAGGCTTGTGTCCAGAAGCCAATGTTCCTCTCCAGGGGCGAAAGGGATCTCGGGGTTGCATTCCAGACGCACCCGGGGAGACAGGCATCCATCTCGAGTGGAAGCAAAGAACCCCGCTCTGCTCTCGAGTCGCGACGGGTATCTCTTGGAGCTCACTGGGTGGACTAAAGGGAGTCAAGCCTCCTGAGGCGTTTGGAGAGAGGTCGAGAGACTGGTCTCTAGGCCATACAGGAGACGAAGGCCCTCAAGTCGCGATGACGGGGGAGGCTCGGGGTTGTTCTCGAGCGGCGGCCCCAGTGTGCGGTTTCTCGCGAGGTACGACGGCGAGGTCAGTGAGCCTCTCGTGGGGCGGCAAGGAAGTCGGGTCTCCATGCGAATGGCGAGGGGGAGCGCGTCTTTACTCTCAAGTCATAGTAGGGGAATCTGGCCTCGAGACGTGTTGAAGAAGGTCTCTCGAGGTCTTTCTCGGGTTGAGGCAGGACACCCTGGGGTCCCTCGACTTGTGCAGGTGACCTCAGGGGGCTTCTCATGGTGGCTCTGAGAAGTCAGGGAAACTGGAGGTGGGAGGGGCCTCTCGGCACTCCACTGGGTTTGGTGCATTGGAAGAGGGCCTCATCTCCAGTTGAGGCAGGAACCTCAGGGTTCCTCTGACTTCAGACTCCGATCGCAAGGTCCCTGCAGACTTGGGACAGGAGAGTCAGGCCTCGTCTTGGGTTGAGGCATGGAACTCCGCTTGCCTCTCGAGGTGTTCCCGGGGAGACAGGCCACTTGTCGAGCGGTATTTGGAACCTGGGGGTCTTTTCCCGACGATGCACGGGCGAGTCACTGCCCCTTCGTGTTGACTTCATTCACAGGGTGGAGTTCGAAGAGGTGTCCGGGCATCGGGTTCTTATCAAGAGGGGACCGGGAAATCGGGGTCCTTCGGAATGTGGAACCACCCACGAGGCCACGTCTGGAATGTCGTCGTGAGACCGGCCTCATCCTGAGGTGCGACCGGAAGGTCGGGAACCCCTTCCAGACAAAGCAGGGGAGTCGACCCTCCTGTCCAGATCAGGAGGGTAGAAGAGGCTCCGAGGAAGTGTTGCCGGAAAACTTCGGTGTTCCTCTCGAGGGAGACCGGGATGTCGGGGCACTTTGTGGGTCGCATCAAGGGTGACAAGTACCGTTTCGAACTCCAATTCCTAAAGTGGGACTTCTCCTGAGACGCTGTAGCGGCACAGGGCTACATCTTGCGATGACGGGGGAACCACGTGGTTTTTCTCGAGGTGTAGCAGGATTCTCGAATTACGACGGGGAATTCAGGATGCCTCTTGTGTAGGCCCAGGGAAGTCCAATCTTCCATTCGAGTTGCGAAGGAAAGCTGGGGATTTCTCTCGAGTGACTGCAGGGCCAATAGACCTCATCTAGGCTTGTGTCCAGAAGCCAGTGTTCCTCTCCAGGGGCGATAGGGATCTCGGGGTTGCATTCCAGACACACCCGGGGAGACAGGCCTCCATCTCGAGTGGAAGCAAAGAACCCCGCTCTGCTCTCGAGTCGCGACGGGTATCTCTTGGAGCTCACTGGGTGGACTAAAGCGAGTCAAGCCTCCTGAGGCGTTTGGAGAGAGGTCGCGAGATTGGTCTCTAGGCCATGCAGGAGACGAAGGCCCTCATCTCGCGATGCCGGGGGAGTCTTGGGGTTGTTCTCGAGCGGCGGCCCCAGTGTGCGCTTTCTCACGAGGTACGACGGCGAGGTCAGTGAGCCTCTCGTGGGGCGCCAGGGAAGTCGGGTCTCCATGCGAGTGGCGAGGGCGAGCGCGTCATTGCTCTCGAGCCATGGTAGGGTGCCGGGGACCAGCCCCGGCTGATCCAGGGTATTCGAAGGAGAGACGGCGTAGGCGAAGATCAGGAAACCACTGCTTAATTAAATGTTAATTAAGGATATAAAGAGTAATAGAATGAGGATAGCTCAGTGAGGAAATTCAGTGGAGAAAAGAGGCTGAATAATTCAGCCAGAAGGTAAGAGAAAGAACGACATGGTGAGACCAAGTTTCGGTGAACAAGGCCCGCACTTTATTTTTCAAAGTAGTTTTTATACCTTAAGTTATGCATAGAGGATAATGGGGGAAGGGGTCGAGTCTTGCAGCAAACCAGGCTTTCTTCCTGCAAACTTATCATATGCAAAAGCTTAGGTGATTTGCATCATCTTCTGGCCCGGAGGCCTGTTAACATTTTAAGACCTTTTCTTCAGAAAACTTATTTTTCTCTAAAGGTGGTTGGTCAGGAGCCACCCTCCAAAAAAGCATTAGATAAAGTTGCATTCCTACAGAGCAAAGGTGTGGTGGGCTATAACAAGAAAAAGAATTAACTCAAGGGTCCCAGGTTACAAACATTAAAGCTACTACTTACACCAATTATATTAATCAATACACTGCCAGGGACACAGCAGGTAAGGGATATGGAAACTTAGCAGCAAACAATGGCCCAACAAGTGAAAAACCATTCACCAATACAATTTCTAATCAATCTTGTAACTACTCAAAAGAATCTGTGTTTAGACAGTTTAGAACATCTCCTGCCTCTCACAGTTGGGAGGCTCTGAACGATCCCATGTGGCCGGAAAAACCTATTCAGGCAGGCTAGAGGATTTCCAAAGGAGTTTGTAGGTTAAACACTGTCACACCCAGGAATTATTAACTGGAACTGTAAGCTAACTCTTTTTTCAGAGAGAGGTAGTGGGGGAGAGCCCCCCGTAAAGTCAGAGGTTTAGGTGAAAGCACAAGCAGAAAGTAGGCAGACTCTGGTTTTGGGGGTATATGCTCGAGAATTTCCAGGGGGACTCCTGAAGCTCGATCCCGCCTTTGCGTATGCCGAGCCTCCTTCCTCATGACCTTTGTCATGGGCGGAGTTCCTCACTGGCTCCCAGCAGTGATAGAATTCCAGTGGAGCTATTCCAGATCCTGAAAGATGATGCTGTGGAAAGTGCTGCACTCAATATGCAATATGCAATATGCACTCAATATGCAATATGCCGGCTCACGGCAGTAGGGGAATCTGGCCTCGAGACGTGTTGAAGAAGGTCTCTCGAGGTCTTTCTCGGGTTGAGGCAGGACACCCTGGGGTCCCTCGACTTGTGCAGGTGACCTCAGGGGGCTTCTCATGGTGGCTCTGAGAAGTCAGGGAAACTGGAGGTGGGAGGGGCCTCTCGGCACTCCACTGGGTTTGGTGCATTGGAAGAGGGCCTCATCTCCAGTTGAGGCAGGAACCTCAGGGTTCCTCTGACTTCAGACTCCGATCGCAAGGTCCCTGCAGACTTGGGACAGGAGAGTCAGGCCTCGTCTTGGGTTGAGGCATGGAACTCCGCTTGCCTCTCGAGGTGTTCCCGGGGAGACAGGCCACTTGTCGAGCGGTATTTGGAACCTGGGGGTCTTTTCCCGACGATGCACGGGCGAGTCACTGCCCCTTCGTGTTGACTTCATTCACAGGGTGGAGTTCGAAGAGGTGTCCGGGCATCGGGTTCTTATCAAGAGGGGACCGGGAAATCGGGGTCCTTCGGAATGTGGAACCACCCACGAGGCCACGTCTGGAATGTCGTCGTGAGACCGGCCTCATCCTGAGGTGCGACCGGAAGGTCGGGAACCCCTTCCAGACAAAGCAGGGGAGTCGACCCTCCTGTCCAGATCAGGAGGGTAGAAGGGGCTCAGAGGAAGTGGTGCGGGAAAACCTCGGTGTTCCTCTTGAGGGAGACCGGGATGTCGGGGCACTTTGTGGGTCGCATCAAGGGTGCCAAGTACCGTTTCGACCTCCAATACCTAACGTGGGACTTCTCCTGAGACACTGTAGCGGGAAAGGGCTTCATCTTGCGATGACGGGGGAACCACGTGGATTTTCTCGAGTTGCAGCGGGATTCTCGAGTTACGACGGGGAATTCAGGATGCCTCTTGTGTTGGCCCAGGGAAGTCCAATCTTCCATTCGAGTTGCGAAGGAAAGCTGGGGATTGCTCTCGAGTGACTGCAGGGCCAATAGACCTCATCTAGGCTTGTGTCCAGAAGCCAATGTTCCTCTCCAGGGGCGAAAGGGATCTCGGGGTTGCATTCCAGACGCACCCGGGGAGACAGGCATCCATCTCGAGTGGAAGCAAAGAACCCCGCTCTGCTCTCGAGTCGCGACGGGTATCTCTTGGAGCTCACTGGGTGGACTAAAGGGAGTCAAGCCTCCTGAGGCGTTTGGAGAGAGGTCGAGAGACTGGTCTCTAGGCCATACAGGAGACGAAGGCCCTCAAGTCGCGATGACGGGGGAGGCTCGGGGTTGTTCTCGAGCGGCGGCCCCAGTGTGCGGTTTCTCGCGAGGTACGACGGCGAGGTCAGTGAGCCTCTCGTGGGGCGGCAAGGAAGTCGGGTCTCCATGCGAATGGCGAGGGGGAGCGCGTCTTTACTCTCAAGTCATAGTAGGGGAATCTGGCCTCGAGACGTGTTGAAGAAGGTCTCTCGAGGTCTTTCTCGGGTTGAGGCAGGACACCCTGGGGTCCCTCGACTTGTGCAGGTGACCTCAGGGGGCTTCTCATGGTGGCTCTGAGAAGTCAGGGAAACTGGAGGTGGGAGGGGCCTCTCGGCACTCCACTGGGTTTGGTGCATTGGAAGAGGGCCTCATCTCCAGTTGAGGCAGGAACCTCAGGGTTCCTCTGACTTCAGACTCCGATCGCAAGGTCCCTGCAGACTTGGGACAGGAGAGTCAGGCCTCGTCTTGGGTTGAGGCATGGAACTCCGCTTGCCTCTCGAGGTGTTCCCGGGGAGACAGGCCACTTGTCGAGCGGTATTTGGAACCTGGGGGTCTTTTCCCGACGATGCACGGGCGAGTCACTGCCCCTTCGTGTTGACTTCATTCACAGGGTGGAGTTCGAAGAGGTGTCCGGGCATCGGGTTCTTATCAAGAGGGGACCGGGAAATCGGGGTCCTTCGGAATGTGGAACCACCCACGAGGCCACGTCTGGAATGTCGTCGTGAGACCGGCCTCATCCTGAGGTGCGACCGGAAGGTCGGGAACCCCTTCCAGACAAAGCAGGGGAGTCGACCCTCCTGTCCAGATCAGGAGGGTAGAAGAGGCTCCGAGGAAGTGTTGCCGGAAAACTTCGGTGTTCCTCTCGAGGGAGACCGGGATGTCGGGGCACTTTGTGGGTCGCATCAAGGGTGACAAGTACCGTTTCGACCTCCAATTCCTAAAGTGGGACTTCTCCTGAGACGCTGTAGCGGCACAGGGCTACATCTTGCGATGACGGGGGAACCACGTGGTTTTTCTCGAGGTGTAGCAGGATTCTCGAATTACGACGGGGAATTCAGGATGCCTCTTGTGTAGGCCCAGGGAAGTCCAATCTTCCATTCGAGTTGCGAAGGAAAGCTGGGGATTTCTCTCGAGTGACTGCAGGGCCAATAGACCTCATCTAGGCTTGTGTCCAGAAGCCAGTGTTCCTCTCCAGGGGCGATAGGGATCTCGGGGTTGCATTCCAGACACACCCGGGGAGACAGGCCTCCATCTCGAGTGGAAGCAAAGAACCCCGCTCTGCTCTCGAGTCGCGACGGGTATCTCTTGGAGCTCACTGGGTGGACTAAAGCGAGTCAAGCCTCCTGAGGCGTTTGGAGAGAGGTCGCGAGATTGGTCTCTAGGCCATGCAGGAGACGAAGGCCCTCATCTCGCGATGCCGGGGGAGTCTTGGGGTTGTTCTCGAGCGGCGGCCCCAGTGTGCGCTTTCTCACGAGGTACGACGGCGAGGTCAGTGAGCCTCTCGTGGGGCGCCAGGGAAGTCGGGTCTCCATGCGAGTGGCGAGGGCGAGCGCGTCATTGCTCTCGAGCCATGGTAGGGTGCCGGGGACCAGCCCCGGCTGATCCAGGGTATTCGAAGGAGAGACGGCGTAGGCGAAGATCAGGAAACCACTGCTTAATTAAATGTTAATTAAGGATATAAAGAGTAATAGAATGAGGATAGCTCAGTGAGGAAATTCAGTGGAGAAAAGAGGCTGAATAATTCAGCCAGAAGGTAAGAGAAAGAACGACATGGTGAGACCAAGTTTCGGTGAACAAGGCCCGCACTTTATTTTTCAAAGTAGTTTTTATACCTTAAGTTATGCATAGAGGATAATGGGGGAAGGGGTCGAGTCTTGCAGCAAACCAGGCTTTCTTCCTGCAAACTTATCATATGCAAAAGCTTAGGTGATTTGCATCATCTTCTGGCCCGGAGGCCTGTTAACATTTTAAGACCTTTTCTTCAGAAAACTTATTTTTCTCTAAAGGTGGTTGGTCAGGAGCCACCCTCCAAAAAAGCATTAGATAAAGTTGCATTCCTACAGAGCAAAGGTGTGGTGGGCTATAACAAGAAAAAGAATTAACTCAAGGGTCCCAGGTTACAAACATTAAAGCTACTACTTACACCAATTATATTAATCAATACACTGCCAGGGACACAGCAGGTAAGGGATATGGAAACTTAGCAGCAAACAATGGCCCAACAAGTGAAAAACCATTCACCAATACAATTTCTAATCAATCTTGTAACTACTCAAAAGAATCTGTGTTTAGACAGTTTAGAACATCTCCTGCCTCTCACAGTTGGGAGGCTCTGAACGATCCCATGTGGCCGGAAAAACCTATTCAGGCAGGCTAGAGGATTTCCAAAGGAGTTTGTAGGTTAAACACTGTCACACCCAGGAATTATTAACTGGAACTGTAAGCTAACTCTTTTTTCAGAGAGAGGTAGTGGGGGAGAGCCCCCCGTAAAGTCAGAGGTTTAGGTGAAAGCACAAGCAGAAAGTAGGCAGACTCTGGTTTTGGGGGTATATGCTCGAGAATTTCCAGGGGGACTCCTGAAGCTCGATCCCGCCTTTGCGTATGCCGAGCCTCCTTCCTCATGACCTTTGTCATGGGCGGAGTTCCTCACTGGCTCCCAGCAGTGATAGAATTCCAGTGGAGCTATTCCAGATCCTGAAAGATGATGCTGTGGAAAGTGCTGCACTCAATATGCAATATGCAATATGCACTCAATATGCAATATGCCGGCTCACGGCAGTAGGGGAATCTGGCCTCGAGACGTGTTGAAGAAGGTCTCTCGAGGTCTTTCTCGGGTTGAGGCAGGACACCCTGGGGTCCCTCGACTTGTGCAGGTGACCTCAGGGGGCTTCTCATGGTGGCTCTGAGAAGTCAGGGAAACTGGAGGTGGGAGGGGCCTCTCGGCACTCCACTGGGTTTGGTGCATTGGAAGAGGGCCTCATCTCCAGTTGAGGCAGGAACCTCAGGGTTCCTCTGACTTCAGACTCCGATCGCAAGGTCCCTGCAGACTTGGGACAGGAGAGTCAGGCCTCGTCTTGGGTTGAGGCATGGAACTCCGCTTGCCTCTCGAGGTGTTCCCGGGGAGACAGGCCACTTGTCGAGCGGTATTTGGAACCTGGGGGTCTTTTCCCGACGATGCACGGGCGAGTCACTGCCCCTTCGTGTTGACTTCATTCACAGGGTGGAGTTCGAAGAGGTGTCCGGGCATCGGGTTCTTATCAAGAGGGGACCGGGAAATCGGGGTCCTTCGGAATGTGGAACCACCCACGAGGCCACGTCTGGAATGTCGTCGTGAGACCGGCCTCATCCTGAGGTGCGACCGGAAGGTCGGGAACCCCTTCCAGACAAAGCAGGGGAGTCGACCCTCCTGTCCAGATCAGGAGGGTAGAAGGGGCTCAGAGGAAGTGGTGCGGGAAAACCTCGGTGTTCCTCTTGAGGGAGACCGGGATGTCGGGGCACTTTGTGGGTCGCATCAAGGGTGCCAAGTACCGTTTCGACCTCCAATACCTAACGTGGGACTTCTCCTGAGACACTGTAGCGGGAAAGGGCTTCATCTTGCGATGACGGGGGAACCACGTGGATTTTCTCGAGTTGCAGCGGGATTCTCGAGTTACGACGGGGAATTCAGGATGCCTCTTGTGTTGGCCCAGGGAAGTCCAATCTTCCATTCGAGTTGCGAAGGAAAGCTGGGGATTGCTCTCGAGTGACTGCAGGGCCAATAGACCTCATCTAGGCTTGTGTCCAGAAGCCAATGTTCCTCTCCAGGGGCGAAAGGGATCTCGGGGTTGCATTCCAGACGCACCCGGGGAGACAGGCATCCATCTCGAGTGGAAGCAAAGAACCCCGCTCTGCTCTCGAGTCGCGACGGGTATCTCTTGGAGCTCACTGGGTGGACTAAAGGGAGTCAAGCCTCCTGAGGCGTTTGGAGAGAGGTCGAGAGACTGGTCTCTAGGCCATACAGGAGACGAAGGCCCTCAAGTCGCGATGACGGGGGAGGCTCGGGGTTGTTCTCGAGCGGCGGCCCCAGTGTGCGGTTTCTCGCGAGGTACGACGGCGAGGTCAGTGAGCCTCTCGTGGGGCGGCAAGGAAGTCGGGTCTCCATGCGAATGGCGAGGGGGAGCGCGTCTTTACTCTCAAGTCATAGTAGGGGAATCTGGCCTCGAGACGTGTTGAAGAAGGTCTCTCGAGGTCTTTCTCGGGTTGAGGCAGGACACCCTGGGGTCCCTCGACTTGTGCAGGTGACCTCAGGGGGCTTCTCATGGTGGCTCTGAGAAGTCAGGGAAACTGGAGGTGGGAGGGGCCTCTCGGCACTCCACTGGGTTTGGTGCATTGGAAGAGGGCCTCATCTCCAGTTGAGGCAGGAACCTCAGGGTTCCTCTGACTTCAGACTCCGATCGCAAGGTCCCTGCAGACTTGGGACAGGAGAGTCAGGCCTCGTCTTGGGTTGAGGCATGGAACTCCGCTTGCCTCTCGAGGTGTTCCCGGGGAGACAGGCCACTTGTCGAGCGGTATTTGGAACCTGGGGGTCTTTTCCCGACGATGCACGGGCGAGTCACTGCCCCTTCGTGTTGACTTCATTCACAGGGTGGAGTTCGAAGAGGTGTCCGGGCATCGGGTTCTTATCAAGAGGGGACCGGGAAATCGGGGTCCTTCGGAATGTGGAACCACCCACGAGGCCACGTCTGGAATGTCGTCGTGAGACCGGCCTCATCCTGAGGTGCGACCGGAAGGTCGGGAACCCCTTCCAGACAAAGCAGGGGAGTCGACCCTCCTGTCCAGATCAGGAGGGTAGAAGAGGCTCCGAGGAAGTGTTGCCGGAAAACTTCGGTGTTCCTCTCGAGGGAGACCGGGATGTCGGGGCACTTTGTGGGTCGCATCAAGGGTGACAAGTACCGTTTCGAACTCCAATTCCTAAAGTGGGACTTCTCCTGAGACGCTGTAGCGGCACAGGGCTACATCTTGCGATGACGGGGGAACCACGTGGTTTTTCTCGAGGTGTAGCAGGATTCTCGAATTACGACGGGGAATTCAGGATGCCTCTTGTGTAGGCCCAGGGAAGTCCAATCTTCCATTCGAGTTGCGAAGGAAAGCTGGGGATTTCTCTCGAGTGACTGCAGGGCCAATAGACCTCATCTAGGCTTGTGTCCAGAAGCCAGTGTTCCTCTCCAGGGGCGATAGGGATCTCGGGGTTGCATTCCAGACACACCCGGGGAGACAGGCCTCCATCTCGAGTGGAAGCAAAGAACCCCGCTCTGCTCTCGAGTCGCGACGGGTATCTCTTGGAGCTCACTGGGTGGACTAAAGCGAGTCAAGCCTCCTGAGGCGTTTGGAGAGAGGTCGCGAGATTGGTCTCTAGGCCATGCAGGAGACGAAGGCCCTCATCTCGCGATGCCGGGGGAGTCTTGGGGTTGTTCTCGAGCGGCGGCCCCAGTGTGCGCTTTCTCACGAGGTACGACGGCGAGGTCAGTGAGCCTCTCGTGGGGCGCCAGGGAAGTCGGGTCTCCATGCGAGTGGCGAGGGCGAGCGCCTCATTGCTCTCGAGCCATGGTAGGGTGCCGGGGACCAGCCCCGGCTGATCCAGGGTATTCGAAGGAGAGACGGCGTAGGCGAAGATCAGGAAACCACTGCTTAATTAAATGTTAATTAAGGATATAAAGAGTAATAGAATGAGGATAGCTCAGTGAGGAAATTCAGTGGAGAAAAGAGGCTGAATAATTCAGCCAGAAGGTAAGAGAAAGAACGACATGGTGAGACCAAGTTTCGGTGAACAAGGCCCGCACTTTATTTTTCAAAGTAGTTTTTATACCTTAAGTTATGCATAGAGGATAATGGGGGAAGGGGTCGAGTCTTGCAGCAAACCAGGCTTTCTTCCTGCAAACTTATCATATGCAAAAGCTTAGGTGATTTGCATCATCTTCTGGCCCGGAGGCCTGTTAACATTTTAAGACCTTTTCTTCAGAAAACTTATTTTTCTCTAAAGGTGGTTGGTCAGGAGCCACCCTCCAAAAAAGCATTAGATAAAGTTGCATTCCTACAGAGCAAAGGTGTGGTGGGCTATAACAAGAAAAAGAATTAACTCAAGGGTCCCAGGTTACAAACATTAAAGCTACTACTTACACCAATTATATTAATCAATACACTGCCAGGGACACAGCAGGTAAGGGATATGGAAACTTAGCAGCAAACAATGGCCCAACAAGTGAAAAACCATTCACCAATACAATTTCTAATCAATCTTGTAACTACTCAAAAGAATCTGTGTTTAGACAGTTTAGAACATCTCCTGCCTCTCACAGTTGGGAGGCTCTGAACGATCCCATGTGGCCGGAAAAACCTATTCAGGCAGGCTAGAGGATTTCCAAAGGAGTTTGTAGGTTAAACACTGTCACACCCAGGAATTATTAACTGGAACTGTAAGCTAACTCTTTTTTCAGAGAGAGGTAGTGGGGGAGAGCCCCCCGTAAAGTCAGAGGTTTAGGTGAAAGCACAAGCAGAAAGTAGGCAGACTCTGGTTTTGGGGGTATATGCTCGAGAATTTCCAGGGGGACTCCTGAAGCTCGATCCCGCCTTTGCGTATGCCGAGCCTCCTTCCTCATGACCTTTGTCATGGGCGGAGTTCCTCACTGGCTCCCAGCAGTGATAGAATTCCAGTGGAGCTATTCCAGATCCTGAAAGATGATGCTGTGGAAAGTGCTGCACTCAATATGCAATATGCAATATGCACTCAATATGCAATATGCCGGCTCACGGCAGTAGGGGAATCTGGCCTCGAGACGTGTTGAAGAAGGTCTCTCGAGGTCTTTCTCGGGTTGAGGCAGGACACCCTGGGGTCCCTCGACTTGTGCAGGTGACCTCAGGGGGCTTCTCATGGTGGCTCTGAGAAGTCAGGGAAACTGGAGGTGGGAGGGGCCTCTCGGCACTCCACTGGGTTTGGTGCATTGGAAGAGGGCCTCATCTCCAGTTGAGGCAGGAACCTCAGGGTTCCTCTGACTTCAGACTCCGATCGCAAGGTCCCTGCAGACTTGGGACAGGAGAGTCAGGCCTCGTCTTGGGTTGAGGCATGGAACTCCGCTTGCCTCTCGAGGTGTTCCCGGGGAGACAGGCCACTTGTCGAGCGGTATTTGGAACCTGGGGGTCTTTTCCCGACGATGCACGGGCGAGTCACTGCCCCTTCGTGTTGACTTCATTCACAGGGTGGAGTTCGAAGAGGTGTCCGGGCATCGGGTTCTTATCAAGAGGGGACCGGGAAATCGGGGTCCTTCGGAATGTGGAACCACCCACGAGGCCACGTCTGGAATGTCGTCGTGAGACCGGCCTCATCCTGAGGTGCGACCGGAAGGTCGGGAACCCCTTCCAGACAAAGCAGGGGAGTCGACCCTCCTGTCCAGATCAGGAGGGTAGAAGAGGCTCCGAGGAAGTGTTGCCGGAAAACTTCGGTGTTCCTCTCGAGGGAGACCGGGATGTCGGGGCACTTTGTGGGTCGCATCAAGGGTGACAAGTACCGTTTCGACCTCCAATTCCTAAAGTGGGACTTCTCCTGAGACGCTGTAGCGGCACAGGGCTACATCTTGCGATGACGGGGGAACCACGTGGTTTTTCTCGAGGTGTAGCAGGATTCTCGAATTACGACGGGGAATTCAGGATGCCTCTTGTGTAGGCCCAGGGAAGTCCAATCTTCCATTCGAGTTGCGAAGGAAAGCTGGGGATTTCTCTCGAGTGACTGCAGGGCCAATAGACCTCATCTAGGCTTGTGTCCAGAAGCCAGTGTTCCTCTCCAGGGGCGATAGGGATCTCGGGGTTGCATTCCAGACACACCCGGGGAGACAGGCCTCCATCTCGAGTGGAAGCAAAGAACCCCGCTCTGCTCTCGAGTCGCGACGGGTATCTCTTGGAGCTCACTGGGTGGACTAAAGCGAGTCAAGCCTCCTGAGGCGTTTGGAGAGAGGTCGCGAGATTGGTCTCTAGGCCATGCAGGAGACGAAGGCCCTCATCTCGCGATGCCGGGGGAGTCTTGGGGTTGTTCTCGAGCGGCGGCCCCAGTGTGCGCTTTCTCACGAGGTACGACGGCGAGGTCAGTGAGCCTCTCGTGGGGCGCCAGGGAAGTCGGGTCTCCATGCGAGTGGCGAGGGCGAGCGCCTCATTGCTCTCGAGCCATGGTAGGGTGCCGGGGACCAGCCCCGGCTGATCCAGGGTATTCGAAGGAGAGACGGCGTAGGCGAAGATCAGGAAACCACTGCTTAATTAAATGTTAATTAAGGATATAAAGAGTAATAGAATGAGGATAGCTCAGTGAGGAAATTCAGTGGAGAAAAGAGGCTGAATAATTCAGCCAGAAGGTAAGAGAAAGAACGACATGGTGAGACCAAGTTTCGGTGAACAAGGCCCGCACTTTATTTTTCAAAGTAGTTTTTATACCTTAAGTTATGCATAGAGGATAATGGGGGAAGGGGTCGAGTCTTGCAGCAAACCAGGCTTTCTTCCTGCAAACTTATCATATGCAAAAGCTTAGGTGATTTGCATCATCTTCTGGCCCGGAGGCCTGTTAACATTTTAAGACCTTTTCTTCAGAAAACTTATTTTTCTCTAAAGGTGGTTGGTCAGGAGCCACCCTCCAAAAAAGCATTAGATAAAGTTGCATTCCTACAGAGCAAAGGTGTGGTGGGCTATAACCAGAAAAAGAATTAACTCAAGGGTCCCAGGTTACAAACATTAAAGCTACTACTTACACCAATTATATTAATCAATACACTGCCAGGGACACAGCAGGTAAGGGATATGGAAACTTAGCAGCAAACAATGGCCCAACAAGTGAAAAACCATTCACCAATACAATTTCTAATCAATCTTGTAACTACTCAAAAGAATCTGTGTTTAGACAGTTTAGAACATCTCCTGCCTCTCACAGTTGGGAGGCTCTGAACGATCCCATGTGGCCGGAAAAACCTATTCAGGCAGGCTAGAGGATTTCCAAAGGAGTTTGTAGGTTAAACACTGTCACACCCAGGAATTATTAACTGGAACTGTAAGCTAACTCTTTTTTCAGAGAGAGGTAGTGGGGGAGAGCCCCCCGTAAAGTCAGAGGTTTAGGTGAAAGCACAAGCAGAAAGTAGGCAGACTCTGGTTTTGGGGGTATATGCTCGAGAATTTCCAGGGGGACTCCTGAAGCTCGATCCCGCCTTTGCGTATGCCGAGCCTCCTTCCTCATGACCTTTGTCATGGGCGGAGTTCCTCACTGGCTCCCAGCAGTGATAGAATTCCAGTGGAGCTATTCCAGATCCTGAAAGATGATGCTGTGGAAAGTGCTGCACTCAATATGCAATATGCAATATGCACTCAATATGCAATATGCCGGCTCACGGCAGTAGGGGAATCTGGCCTCGAGACGTGTTGAAGAAGGTCTCTCGAGGTCTTTCTCGGGTTGAGGCAGGACACCCTGGGGTCCCTCGACTTGTGCAGGTGACCTCAGGGGGCTTCTCATGGTGGCTCTGAGAAGTCAGGGAAACTGGAGGTGGGAGGGGCCTCTCGGCACTCCACTGGGTTTGGTGCATTGGAAGAGGGCCTCATCTCCAGTTGAGGCAGGAACCTCAGGGTTCCTCTGACTTCAGACTCCGATCGCAAGGTCCCTGCAGACTTGGGACAGGAGAGTCAGGCCTCGTCTTGGGTTGAGGCATGGAACTCCGCTTGCCTCTCGAGGTGTTCCCGGGGAGACAGGCCACTTGTCGAGCGGTATTTGGAACCTGGGGGTCTTTTCCCGACGATGCACGGGCGAGTCACTGCCCCTTCGTGTTGACTTCATTCACAGGGTGGAGTTCGAAGAGGTGTCCGGGCATCGGGTTCTTATCAAGAGGGGACCGGGAAATCGGGGTCCTTCGGAATGTGGAACCACCCACGAGGCCACGTCTGGAATGTCGTCGTGAGACCGGCCTCATCCTGAGGTGCGACCGGAAGGTCGGGAACCCCTTCCAGACAAAGCAGGGGAGTCGACCCTCCTGTCCAGATCAGGAGGGTAGAAGGGGCTCAGAGGAAGTGGTGCGGGAAAACCTCGGTGTTCCTCTTGAGGGAGACCGGGATGTCGGGGCACTTTGTGGGTCGCATCAAGGGTGCCAAGTACCGTTTCGACCTCCAATACCTAACGTGGGACTTCTCCTGAGACACTGTAGCGGGAAAGGGCTTCATCTTGCGATGACGGGGGAACCACGTGGATTTTCTCGAGTTGCAGCGGGATTCTCGAGTTACGACGGGGAACTCAGGATGCCTCTTGTGTTGGCCCAGGGAAGTCCAATCTTCCATTCGAGTTGCGAAGGAAAGCTGGGGATTGCTCTCGAGTGACTGCAGGGCCAATAGACCTCATCTAGGCTTGTGTCCAGAAGCCAATGTTCCTCTCCAGGGGCGAAAGGGATCTCGGGGTTGCATTCCAGACGCACCCGGGGAGACAGGCATCCATCTCGAGTGGAAGCAAAGAACCCCGCTCTGCTCTCGAGTCGCGACGGGTATCTCTTGGAGCTCACTGGGTGGACTAAAGGGAGTCAAGCCTCCTGAGGCGTTTGGAGAGAGGTCGAGAGACTGGTCTCTAGGCCATACAGGAGACGAAGGCCCTCAAGTCGCGATGACGGGGGAGGCTCGGGGTTGTTCTCGAGCGGCGGCCCCAGTGTGCGGTTTCTCGCGAGGTACGACGGCGAGGTCAGTGAGCCTCTCGTGGGGCGGCAAGGAAGTCGGGTCTCCATGCGAATGGCGAGGGGGAGCGCGTCTTTACTCTCAAGTCATAGTAGGGGAATCTGGCCTCGAGACGTGTTGAAGAAGGTCTCTCGAGGTCTTTCTCGGGTTGAGGCAGGACACCCTGGGGTCCCTCGACTTGTGCAGGTGACCTCAGGGGGCTTCTCATGGTGGCTCTGAGAAGTCAGGGAAACTGGAGGTGGGAGGGGCCTCTCGGCACTCCACTGGGTTTGGTGCATTGGAAGAGGGCCTCATCTCCAGTTGAGGCAGGAACCTCAGGGTTCCTCTGACTTCAGACTCCGATCGCAAGGTCCCTGCAGACTTGGGACAGGAGAGTCAGGCCTCGTCTTGGGTTGAGGCATGGAACTCCGCTTGCCTCTCGAGGTGTTCCCGGGGAGACAGGCCACTTGTCGAGCGGTATTTGGAACCTGGGGGTCTTTTCCCGACGATGCACGGGCGAGTCACTGCCCCTTCGTGTTGACTTCATTCACAGGGTGGAGTTCGAAGAGGTGTCCGGGCATCGGGTTCTTATCAAGAGGGGACCGGGAAATCGGGGTCCTTCGGAATGTGGAACCACCCACGAGGCCACGTCTGGAATGTCGTCGTGAGACCGGCCTCATCCTGAGGTGCGACCGGAAGGTCGGGAACCCCTTCCAGACAAAGCAGGGGAGTCGACCCTCCTGTCCAGATCAGGAGGGTAGAAGAGGCTCCGAGGAAGTGTTGCCGGAAAACTTCGGTGTTCCTCTCGAGGGAGACCGGGATGTCGGGGCACTTTGTGGGTCGCATCAACGGTGACAAGTACCGTTTCGAACTCCAATTCCTAAAGTGGGACTTCTCCTGAGACGCTGTAGCGGCACAGGGCTACATCTTGCGATGACGGGGGAACCACGTGGTTTTTCTCGAGGTGTAGCAGGATTCTCGAATTACGACGGGGAATTCAGGATGCCTCTTGTGTAGGCCCAGGGAAGTCCAATCTTCCATTCGAGTTGCGAAGGAAAGCTGGGGATTTCTCTCGAGTGACTGCAGGGCCAATAGACCTCATCTAGGCTTGTGTCCAGAAGCCAGTGTTCCTCTCCAGGGGCGATAGGGATCTCGGGGTTGCATTCCAGACACACCCGGGGAGACAGGCCTCCATCTCGAGTGGAAGCAAAGAACCCCGCTCTGCTCTCGAGTCGCGACGGGTATCTCTTGGAGCTCACTGGGTGGACTAAAGCGAGTCAAGCCTCCTGAGGCGTTTGGAGAGAGGTCGCGAGATTGGTCTCTAGGCCATGCAGGAGACGAAGGCCCTCATCTCGCGATGCCGGGGGAGTCTTGGGGTTGTTCTCGAGCGGCGGCCCCAGTGTGCGCTTTCTCACGAGGTACGACGGCGAGGTCAGTGAGCCTCTCGTGGGGCGCCAGGGAAGTCGGGTCTCCATGCGAGTGGCGAGGGCGAGCGCCTCATTGCTCTCGAGCCATGGTAGGGTGCCGGGGACCAGCCCCGGCTGATCCAGGGTATTCGAAGGAGAGACGGCGTAGGCGAAGATCAGGAAACCACTGCTTAATTAAATGTTAATTAAGGATATAAAGAGTAATAGAATGAGGATAGCTCAGTGAGGAAATTCAGTGGAGAAAAGAGGCTGAATAATTCAGCCAGAAGGTAAGAGAAAGAACGACATGGTGAGACCAAGTTTCGGTGAACAAGGCCCGCACTTTATTTTTCAAAGTAGTTTTTATACCTTAAGTTATGCATAGAGGATAATGGGGGAAGGGGTCGAGTCTTGCAGCAAACCAGGCTTTCTTCCTGCAAACTTATCATATGCAAAAGCTTAGGTGATTTGCATCATCTTCTGGCCCGGAGGCCTGTTAACATTTTAAGACCTTTTCTTCAGAAAACTTATTTTTCTCTAAAGGTGGTTGGTCAGGAGCCACCCTCCAAAAAAGCATTAGATAAAGTTGCATTCCTACAGAGCAAAGGTGTGGTGGGCTATAACCAGAAAAAGAATTAACTCAAGGGTCCCAGGTTACAAACATTAAAGCTACTACTTACACCAATTATATTAATCAATACACTGCCAGGGACACAGCAGGTAAGGGATATGGAAACTTAGCAGCAAACAATGGCCCAACAAGTGAAAAACCATTCACCAATACAATTTCTAATCAATCTTGTAACTCCTCAAAAGAATCTGTGTTTAGACAGTTTAGAACATCTCCTGCCTCTCACAGTTGGGAGGCTCTGAACAATCACATGTGGCCGGAGAAACCTATTCAGGCAGGCTAGAGGATTTCCAAAGGAGTTTGTAGGTTAAACACTGTCACATCCAGGAATTATTAACTGGAACTGTAAGCTAACTCTTTTCTCAGAGAGAGGTAGTGGGGGAGAGCCCCCCGTAAAGTCAGAGGTTTAGGTGAAAGCACAAGCAGAAAGTAGGCAGACTCTGGTTTTGGGGGTATATGCTCGAGAATTTCCAGGGGGACTCCTGAAGCTCGATCCCGCCTTTGCGTATGCCGAGCCTCCTTCCTCATGACCTTTGTCATGGGCGGAGTTCCTCACTGGCTCCCAGCAGTGATAGAATTCCAGTGGAGCTATTCCAGATCCTGAAAGAGGATGCTGTGGAAAGTGCTGCACTCAATATGCAATATGCAATATGCACTCAATATGCAATATGCCGGCTCACGGCAGTAGGGGAATCTGGCCTCGAGACGTGTTGAAGAAGGTCTCTCGAGGTCTTTCTCGGGTTGAGGCAGGACACCCTGGGGTCCCTCGACTTGTGCAGGTGACCTCAGGGGGCTTCTCATGGTGGCTCTGAGAAGTCAGGGAAACTGGAGGTGGGAGGGGCCTCTCGGCACTCCACTGGGTTTGGTGCATTGGAAGAGGGCCTCATCTCCAGTTGAGGCAGGAACCTCAGGGTTCCTCTGACTTCAGACTCCGATCGCAAGGTCCCTGCAGACTTGGGACAGGAGAGTCAGGCCTCGTCTTGGGTTGAGGCATGGAACTCCGCTTGCCTCTCGAGGTGTTCCCGGGGAGACAGGCCACTTGTCGAGCGGTATTTGGAACCTGGGGGTCTTTTCCCGACGATGCACGGGCGAGTCACTGCCCCTTCGTGTTGACTTCATTCACAGGGTGGAGTTCGAAGAGGTGTCCGGGCATCGGGTTCTTATCAAGAGGGGACCGGGAAATCGGGGTGCTTCGGAATGTGGAACCACCCACGAGGCCACGTCTGGAATGTCGTCGTGAGACCGGCCTCATCCTGAGGTGCGACCGGAAGGTCGGGAACCCCTTCCAGACAAAGCAGGGGAGTCGACCCTCCTGTCCAGATCAGGAGGGAAGAAGAGGCTCAGAGGATGTGTTGCCGGAAAACTTCGGTGTTCCTCTCGAGGGAGACCGGGATGTCGGGGCACTTTGTGGGTCGCATCAAGGGTGACAAGTACCGTTTCGAACTCCAATTCCTAAAGTGGGACTTCTCCTGAGACGCTGTAGCGGCACAGGGCTACATCTTGCGATGACGGGGGAACCACGTGGTTTTTCTCGAGGTGTAGCAGGATTCTCGAGTTACGACGGGGAATTCAGGATGCCTCTTGTGTACGCCCAGGGAAGTCCAATCTTCCATTCGAGTTGCGAAGGAAAGCTGGGGATTTCTCTCGAGTGACTGCAGGGCCAATAGACCTCATCTAGGCTTGTGTCCAGAAGCCAGTGTTCCTCTCCAGGGGCGACAGGGATCTCGGGGTTGCATTTCAGACACACCCGGGGAGACAGGCATCCATCTCGAGTGGAAGCAAAGAACCCCGCTCTGCTCTCGAGTCGCGACGGGTATCTCTTGGAGCTCACTGGGTGGACTAAAGGGAGTCAAGCCTCCTGAGGCGTTTGGAGAGAGGTCGCGAGATTGGTCTCTAGGCCATGCAGGAGACGAAGGCCCTCATCTCGCGATGACGGGGGAGTCTTGGGGTTGTTCTCGAGCGGCGGCCCCAGTGTGCGCTTTCTCACGAGGTACGACGGCGAGGTCAGTGAGCCTCTCGTGGGGCGCCAGGGAAGTCGGGTCTCCATGCGAGTGGCGAGGGCGAGCGCGTCATTGCTCTCGAGCCATGGTAGGGTGCCGGGGACCAGCCCCGGCTGATCCAGGGTATTCGAAGGAGAGACGGCGTAGGCGAAGATCAGGAAACCACTGCTTAATTAAATGTTAATTAAGGATATAAAGAGTAATAGAATGAGGATAGCTCAGTGAGGAAATTCAGTGGAGAAAAGAGGCTGAATAATTCAGCCAGAAGGTAAGAGAAAGAACGACATGGTGAGACCAAGTTTCGGTGAACAAGGCCCGCACTTTATTTTTCAAAGTAGTTTTTATACCTTAAGTTATGCATAGAGGATAATGGGGGAAGGGGTCGAGTCTTGCAGCAAACCAGGCTTTCTTCCTGCAAACTTATCATATGCAAAAGCTTAGGTGATTTGCATCATCTTCTGGCCCGGAGGCCTGTTAACATTTTAAGACCTTTTCTTCAGAAAACTTATTTTTCTCTAAAGGTGGTTGGTCAGGAGCCACCCTCCAAAAAAGCATTAGATAAAGTTGCATTCCTACAGAGCAAAGGTGTGGTGGGCTATAACCAGAAAAAGAATTAACTCAAGGGTCCCAGGTTACAAACATTAAAGCTACTACTTACACCAATTATATTAATCAATACACTGCCAGGGACACAGCAGGTAAGGGATATGGAAACTTAGCAGCAAACAATGGCCCAACAAGTGAAAAACCATTCACCAATACAATTTCTAATCAATCTTGTAACTACTCAAAAGAATCTGTGTTTAGACAGTTTAGAACATCTCCTGCCTCTCACAGTTGGGAGGCTCTGAACAATCACATGTGGCCGGAGAAACCTATTCAGGCAGGCTAGAGGATTTCCAAAGGAGTTTGTAGGTTAAACACTGTCACACCCAGGAATTATTAACTGGAACTGTAAGCTAACTCTTTTTTCAGAGAGAGGTAGTGGGGGAGAGCCCCCCGTAAAGTCAGAGGTTTAGGTGAAAGCACAAGCAGAAAGTAGGCAGACTCTGGTTTTGGGGGTATATGCTCGAGAATTTCCAGGGGGACTCCTGAAGCTCGATCCTGCCTTTGCGTATGCCGAGCCTCCTTCCTCATGACTTTTGTCATGGGCGGAGTTCCTCACTGGCTCCCAGCAGTGATAGAATTCCAGTGGAGCTATTCCAGATCCTGAAAGTTGATGCTGTGGAAAGTCCTGCACTCAATATGCAATATGCAATATGCACTCAATATGCAATATGCCGGCTCACGGCAGTAGGGGAATCTGGCCTCGAGACGTGTTGAAGAAGGTCTCTCGAGGTCTTTCTCGGGTTGAGGCAGGACAGCCTGGGGTCCCTCGACTTGTGCAGGTGACCTCAGGGGGCTTCTCATGGTGGCTCTGAGAAGTCAGGGAAACTGGAGGTGGGAGGGGCCTCTCGGCACTCCACTGGGTTTGGTGCATTGGAAGAGGGCCTCATCTCCCGTTGAGGCAGGAACCTCAGGGTTCCTCTGACTTCAGACTCCGATCGCAAGGTCCCTGCAGACTTGGGACAGGAGAGTCAGGCCTCGTCTTGGGTTGAGGCATGCAACTCCGCTTGCCTCTCGAGGTGTTCCCGGGGAGACAGGCCACTTGTCGAGCGGTATTTGGAACCTGGGGGTCTTTTCCCGACGATGCACGGGCGAGTCACTGCCCCTTCGTGTTGACTTCATTCACAGGGTGGAGTTCGAAGAGGTGACCGGGAATCGGGTTCTTATCAAGAGGGGACCGGGAAATCGGGGTCCATCGGAATGTGGAACCACCCACGAGGCCACGTCTGGAATGTCGTCGTGAGACCGGCCTCATCCTGAGGTGCGACCGGAAGGTCGGGAACCCCTTCCAGACAAAGCAGGGGAGTCGACCCTCCTGTCCAGATCAGGAGGGTAGAAGGGGCTCCGAGGAAGTGTTGCCGGAAAACCTCGGTGTTCCTCGTGAGGGAGACCGGGATGTCGGGGCACTTTGTGGGTCGCATCAAGGGTGCCAAGTACCGTTTCGACCTCCAATACCTAACGTGGGACTTCTCCTGAGACACTGTAGCGGGAAAGGGCTTCATCTTGCGATGACGGGGGAACCACGTGGATTTACTCGAGTTGCAGCGGGATTCTCGAGTTACGACGGGGAATTCAGGATGCCTCTTGTGTTGGCCCAGGGAAGTCCAATCTTCCATTCGAGTTGCGAAGGAAAGCTGGGGATTGCTCTCGAGTGACTGCAGGGCCAATAGACCTCATCTAGGCTTGTGGCCAGAAGCCAATGTTCCTCTCCAGGGGCGAAAGGGATCTCGGGGTTGCATTCCAGACACACCCGGGGAGACAGGCATCCATCTCGAGTGGAAGCAAAGAACCCTGCTCTGCTCTTGAGTCGCGACGGGTATCTCTTGGAGCTCACTGGGTGGACTAAAGGGAGTCAAGCCTCCTGAGGCGTTTGGAGAGAGGTCGAGAGACTGGTCTCTAGGCCATACAGGAGACGAAGGCCCTCAAGTCGCGATGACGGGGGAGGCTCGGGGTTGTTCTCGAGCGGCGGCCCCAGTGTGCGGTTTCTCGCGAGGTACGACGGCGAGGTCAGTGAGCCTCTCGTGGGGCGGCAAGGAAGTCGGGTCTCCATGCGAATGGCGAGGGGGAGCGCGTCTTTACTCTCAAGTCATAGTAGGGGAATCTGGCCTCGAGACGTGTTGAAGAAGGTCTCTCGAGGTCTTTCTCGGGTTGAGGCAGGACACCCTGGGGTCCCTCGACTTGTGCAGGTGACCTCAGGGGGCTTCTCATGGTGGCTCTGAGAAGTCAGGGAAACTGGAGGTGGGAGGGGCCTCTCGGCACTCCACTGTGTTTGGTGCATTGGAAGAGGGCCTCATCTCCAGTTGAGGCAGGAACCTCAGGGTTCCTCTGACTTCAGACTCCGATCGCAAGGTCCCTGCAGACTTGGGACAAGAGAGTCAGGCCTCGTCTTGGGTTGAGGCATGGAACTCCGCTTGCCTCTCGAGGTGTTCCCGGGGAGACAGGCCACTTGTCGAGCGGTATTTGGAACCTGGGGGTCTTTTCCCGACGATGCACGGCCGAGTCACTGCCCCTTCGTGTTGACTTCATTCACAGGGTGGAGTTCGAAGAGGTGTCCGGGCATCGGGTTCTTATCAAGAGGGGACCGGGAAATCGGGGTCCTTCGGAATGTGGAACCACCCACGAGGCCACGTCTGGAATGTCGTCGTGAGACCGGCCTCATCCTGAGGTGAGACCGGAAGGTCGGGAACCCCTTCCAGACAAAGCAGGGGAGTCGACCCTCCTGTTCAGATCAGGAGAGAAGAAGAGGCTCAGAGGAAGTGTTGCCGGAAAACTTCGGTGTTCCTCTCGAGGGAGACCGGGATGTCGGGGCACTTTGTGGGTCGCATCAAGGGTGACAAGTACCGTTTCGAACTCCAATTCCTAAAGTGGGACTTCTCCTGAGACGCTGTAGCGGCACAGGGCTACATCTTGCGATGACGGGGGAACCACGTGGTTTTTCTCGAGGTGTAGCAGGATTCTCGAATTACGACGGGGAATTCAGGTTGCCTCTTGTGTTGGCCCAGGGAAGTCCAATCTTCCATTCGAGTTGCGAAGGAAAGCTGGGGATTGCTCTCGAGTGACTGCAGGGCCAATAGACCTCATCTAGGCTTGTGTCCAGAAGCCAGTGTTCCTCTCCAGGGGCGAAAGGGATCTCGGGGTTGCATTCCAGACGCACCCGGGGAGACAGGCATCCATCTCGAGTGGAAGCAAAGAACCCCGCTCTACTCTCGAGTCGCGACGGATATCTCTTGGAGCTCACTGGGTGGACTAAAGGGATTCAAGCCTCCTGAGGCGTTTGGAGAGAGGTCGAGAGATTGGTCTCTAGGCCATACAGGAGACGAAGGCCTTCAAGTCGCGATGAGGGGGAGGCTCGGGGTTGTTCTCGAGCAGCGGCCCCAGTGTGCGGTTTCTCCATAGGTACGACGCGAGGTCAGTGAGCCTCTCATGGGGCGCCAGGGAAGTCGGGTCTCCATGCGAGTTGCGAGGGGGAGCGCGTCATTGCTGTCAAGTCATAGTAGGGGAATCTGGTCTCGAGACGTGTTGAAGAAGGTCTCTCGAGGTCTTTCTCGGGTTGAGGCAGGACACCCTGGGTTCCCTCGACTTGTGCAGGTGACCTCAGGGGGCTTCTCATGGTGGCTCTGAGAAGTCAGGGAAACTGGAGGTGGGAGGGGCCTCTCGGCACTCCACTGGGTTTGGTGCATTGGAAGACGGCCTCATCTCCAGTTGAGGCAGGAACCTCAGGGTTCCTCTGATTTCAGACTCCGATCCCAGGGTCCCTGCAGACTTGGGAAAGGAGAGTCAGGCCTCGTCTTGTGTTGAGGCATGGAACTCCGTTTGCCTCTCGAGGTGTTCCCGGGGAGACAGGCCACTTGTCGAGTGGTATTTGGAGCCTGGGGGTTTTTTCCCGACGATGCACGGGCGAGTCACTACCCCTTCGTGTTGACTTCACTAACAGGGTGGAGTTCGAAGAGGTGTCCGGGCATCGGGTTCTTATCAAGAGGGGACCGGGAAATCGGGGTCCTTCGGAATGTGGAACCACCCACGAGGCCACGTCTGGAATGTCGTCGTGAGACCGGCCTCATCCTGAGGTGCGACAGGAAGGTCGGGAACCCCTTCTAGACAAATAGGGGAGTCGACCCTCCTGTCCAGATCAGGAGGGTAGAAGCGGCTCAGAGGAAGTGGTGCCGGAAAACTTCCGTGTTCCTCTCGAGTGCGACCGGGATGTCGGGGCACTTTGTGGGTCGCATCAAGGGTGACAAGTACCGTTTCGAACTCCAATTCCTAAAGTGGGACTTCTCCTGAGACGCTGTAGCGGCACAGGGCTACATCTTGCGATGATGGGGGAACCACGTGGTTTTTCTCGAGGTGTAGCAGGATTCTCGAATTACGACGGGGAATTCAGGATGCCTCTTGTGTTGGCCCAGGGAAGTCCAATCTTCCATTCGAGTTGCGAAGGAAAGCTGGGATTTCTCTCGAGTGACTGCAAGGCCAATAGACCTCATCTAGGCTTGTGTCCAGAAGCAAATGTTCCTCTCCCCGGGCGACAGGGATCTCGGGGTTGCATTCCAGATGCACCCGGGGAGACAGGCATTCATCTCGAGTAGAAGCACAGAAACCCGCTCTGCTCTCAAACGCGACGGGTTTCTCTTGGAGCTCACTGGGTGGACTAAAGCGAGTCAAGGCTCCTGAGGCGTTTGGAGAGAGGTCGCGAGATTGGTCTCTAGGCCATGCAGGAGACGACGGCCCTCATCTCGCGATGACGGGGGAGTCTCGGGGTTGTTCTCGAGCGCGGCCCCAGTGTGCGGTTTCTCAAGGTACGACGGCGAGGTCAGTGAGCCTCTCAGGGGTCGCCATGGCGGCTGGGAACGACCATGGCGTGCGCTCCTGGGCCCCAAGGATCGGCCTCCTAGGGCGCGGTGGAAGGGGCGGACCACAGGTAAGGGAAATGGGACTGCGTGGAGCAGTCCGCCCTTGTTTCTGTGTAAAAGGGACGTCCTTTCAAGGCCTGAATGTGTCAGGACTTTAATTTAATTGGAAATCACCCAGCTCTTCAGTACACTGTCGTCACTTAGTTTAGCACAGGATAGAAACTCGGGTAACCAAAACATCTGGAGAAATTATTGTAAGTTCAGTTCAGTTCAGTTGCTCAGTCGTGTCTGACTCTTTCGGACCCCTTGGCCTGCAGGACGCCTGGCTTCTGTGTCCATCTCTAACTCCAGGGGCTTGCTCAAACTCATGTCCATCGAATCAGTGATGCCATTCAACCATCTTAGCCTCTGTCGTCCCCTTCTCCTCTGCCTTCAATCAAGACTCTCATAGACAGATATTTTAGAGTATAATTAGTGTTCATAGTTTATCTAAAAGCTCATATCACATTTAGTTTTTCGTTTTGTTCCTGTTCTTTCGAGGTACTTTCTTGTTGACAAGTTCGTGATAGATATAACGATATAGCAATGTTTACCTTAGAATAAAGCGAGGCGTTATGAACATTTTGTGCTTCATGTTGATGACTCTTAGACATGTCTACAGTAGAGGAGCAAAAACAAAACTACTAGATATTTAATATTGACTGGTTCCCAGTTCACGGGACTCTGAAATTCTCTGAGGTCAATGTTTTCTTGTATTGGCAGCAGTTTGGTTTGCAAGGGCTGCCTTGTCTTGAGACCATTGAAATAAGAACTCAGAACTTGAGCTCTATTATCAAAAATCACAAGGCTCACACTGACACATACATTAATCCAGACATACAGACAAGACATCTTCCAGTTTTCCGCCTGAGATGGAAAAGATTTCTATGAGCCGTTTTTTCTGGGGAGTGGGGGTGGGGCTGGCGGCCAGGCAGGCTTTGGAAAGGAGCTCATGGTTTGGAATTGCATATGAAAAGAACCAGCTTTCCGGGTTCCAAGGAATCAAGTTTCCTTGGAAACCAACTTTGTCCGGTTCTATAGAATATCATGGCCCTCCTAGGTCAGGTCATCTTTCCTTTCCGTAGTCCTTGTTGGATCCCTGAATTCTAGACAGCTTGGATTGCCTCTGTGGGCTGGATGGATTGTCCTCCCGTTTCACCGGGCGGCGGGAGCGAGCTCCCAGAGGCTCTCCTGGAACCGGGCGTGGGGGCGGGGCTCACCGGGAGCCCGTGGTGAAGGTGGGCAGCGCACCGGGAGCGCGCCCGGGGCGGGGCGAAGCCGGGCGGCGCGGGTCGGGAATCGGGTCGTGGCGGGGATGGGGGGCGGTCCCAGTTGTGCTCCGGGGATCCCCACTGCGGCTGGGAAGGCACCGGGAGCATGGCAGGGGCGGGGCGGCGCGGGGCGGGGGTCGGCTCCTGGCGGGGGTGGGGGAGGGCTTCCCCGTTGTCCTCTCGGGGGTCGCCGTGGCGGCTGGGAACGCCCACTGCGTGCGCTCCTGGGTCCCCAAGGGTCGGCATCCAGTGGGCGCGGCGGAGGGGTGCGGACCACAGGTCAGGGAACTGGGACTGCGTGGAGCAGGGAACCACGTAGTCCGCCCTCTGTTGGCACAACCTGGCGGTCGCAGAAAGGCCTCGCCTTTGGGCTCAAGGCCTTGACCGCTCCACCCCTTTGCTGAAAGGTCAGAGCCGCGCGGTTTTCCCAAGCAGCCGAGTGTCCGCTGCAAGTCCAAGGGCCAGAACCCTGAACTCTGGCCGGCTGGCCCAGCCCTGCTTCTGGCACTTTGGAGGCCAGCGGGCCCTTGACCACCTGCTGGGATGGGAAAGGGAAGGGTCCACGAATTGCACCCTAGAAACTTAGTAGGGTGCATGGGTTTCAAAACCCGGTGGCCGCCCAGGCAGCAAACAAGGGAGGAGGGCACCCTGCTGCCCTTTCATGGCAGCATCTGTGGCTGTCCTGCTGAGGGGGCCTTTCCATGGGGACCGTGTGCAGTACAAGTTTGGTGTTTTGGAACCGAATAATTAGAACGTGTAAAACTTTTAAATGATGTGGTGGTTTGATTCAAACAAAACAAAACCAAACAAAACAAAAAACCAAGCTCCAAGTTTTTTGCAAATTTAGGTCTTAATATTGAAGGCCTGTGTTCCTTCCACTGTGGCATTGTACGAAGAAATGTGCGGGTTTTTTTTTTTTTTTTTAATTTGCTTTTTGTTTTTCTTTTTTTTTAGAAAAGATTCCGAAAAATGAGGGAAACAGGAAGCCCAGAGGTGCCCCTGAGTTTGGCGAAAGCCTTAGGAGGCCACTTATAAATGCTGCTGGCTGTGAGGGGTGGAGGGGCAGATGTGCACAGAGCTGTGCAGGCTTGTCCTTTGCATGGATGTTCTTTGTAGAAATCCACCTCGGAGCCATCTCCTGATGTGTAAGAATTTCCCAGACAAACCTTGAGCTAAGCAATGCGTTTTTTCCTTAGGAAATGTTGGTCTTCAGCGATGTTCAAAGCCTGTGTATTTCGGCTAGACTCTGGCTTCAGGTCGGTTCCCCCAAAAGGCTCCGAAGCGACCTGAACCAAACAGTAAGTTTTCCTCCTACCTTGTTCTCCTCATCTACGTTAAGAGTATACTTTAAGAGTATCCTGGCACATACATGTACTGCCTCACCCCTAGCCTCAGTCATGTGTTCCAAGAACTTCTGTCCGTTTATTTATTTGTTTTGGGTAACATTGAATTCGTTTTGACTATGCTGGGTCTTTGCTGCTCGCTGGAAGTTGCTAGGACCTCTGGACTGCAGTCTCCCATCTCTTGCTGACCTCTTGTTGACCTCTGCAGAATCCTGGTTGGTGGGAGCTTGTTAGTTCCTTGTTCCTTACCCGGACCTCCTGTGGTAAGTGTTTTCTCTCCTCTGGGGCCTGCTAAGGGTGGGTGGGCATTGGCATCCCAAAGGTGGCTAGAAGTCAATGATTTAGGCAGGCTTGTGAATAGATATGGGAGAAGGCAATGGCACCCCACTCCAGTACTCTTGCCTGGAAAATCTCATGGACGGAAGAGCCTGGTAGGCTGCAGTCCATGGGGTCGCTCAGAGTCGGGCACGACTGAGCGACTTCACTTTCACATTTCACTTTCATGCATTGGAGGAGGACATGGCAACCCACTCCAGTGTTCTTGCCTGGAGAACCCCAGGGACTGCGGGGCCTGGTGGGCTGCCGTCCATGGGGTCACACAGACTCGGACACGACTGAAACGACTTCGCAGCAGCAGCAGCAGCAGCAGCAGCAGCAGCAGTGCATAAATATCAAAAGGGTTTAGAACAGTCAGGTAGGATCACACAAGTCACCGTGAAGCAATACTTCTCCACTTAGCCAAAGCTAACAAAAGATTTCTGTTCTAGGTCAACCTAGAAGAGATCACGGAAGAGGTAAAGAAACTTAAAATCCATTAGCAAAGGCAGTTCAACCTCTCAAGAAACCTTGTGCTAGGCACAACACTCTTTTCTGGGGGTCCACTTTCCCTACAACCTCCTGATCCCATTCTCTACCCATTCCTTTGCTTCTCCCATCCTCAAACTGCCACCTGGAAGAAAGAACGACGTCGTTTTCCTTCAGAAAATGCGATTTCATGCCACATACCTTCTTTTAATACCAAGTCATACAGTTCCCTTCAGCAACCAAGAACTGACTTTTATATTGGCATTCGACAGATTGGTGAACATACCTATCAGTGATATTAGCGCCCCTCCCCTCCCCCGCACGCACGCACACACACACACACACACACACACACACACACCCAAGATCAGAACCAAACAAAACAAAAAAAAATTGCTTTCTTACGTTTCACATGTCAGGATGGTGCCAGACACTCTTATTGGATAGTCAAAAATCTCTTTTGTTTCTGTGTAAAAGGGAGGTCCTTTCAAGGCGTGAATGTTTCAGAACTTTAATTTATTTGGAAATGACCCAGCTCTTCAGTACACTGTCGTCACTTAGTTTAGCACAGGATAGAAACTCGGGTAACCAAAACACCTGGAGAAACGATTGTATGTTCAGTTCAGTTCAGTGGCTCAGTCGTGTCTGACTCTTTGGGACCCCGTGGCCTGCAGGACGCTGGGCTTCCGTGTCCATCACCAACTCCAGGGGCTTGCTCAAACTCATGTCCATCGAATCAGTGATGCCATCCAACCATCTTAGCCTCTGTCGTCCCCTTCTCCTCTGCCTTCAATCAAGACTCTCATAGGCAGATATTTTCGAGTGTAATTAGTGTTCATAGTTTATCTAAAAGCTCATATCACATTTAATTTTTCGTTTTGTTCCTGTTCTTTCGAGGTACTTTCTCGTTGACAAGCTTGTGACAGATAGAACGATATAGCAATTTTTACCTTAGAACAAACCGAGGCACTATGAACATTTTGTGCTTCATGTTGATGACTCTTAGACATGTCTACAGTAGAGGAGCAAAAACAAAACTACTAGATATTTCATATTGACTAGTTCCCAGTTCACGGGACTCTGACATTCCCTGAGGTCAAAGTTTTCTTGTATTGGAAGCAGTTGGGTTTGCAAGGGCTGCCTTGTCTTGAGACCATTGAAATAAGAACTCAGAACTTGAGCACTATTATCAAAAATCACAAGGCTCACACTGACACAGACATCAATCCAGACAGACAAGACAAGACATCTTCCAGTTTTCCGCCTGAGATGGAAAAGATTTCTTTGAGCCGTTTTTTCTGGGGAGTGGGGGGTGGGGCTGGCGGCCAGGCAGGCTTTGGGAAGGAGCTCAGGGTTTGGAATTGCATATGAAAAGAACCAGCTTTCCGAGTTCCAAGGAATCAAGTTTCCTTGGAAACCAACTTTGTCCGGTTCTATAGAATATCATGGCCCTCCTAGGTCAGGTCGTCTTTCCTTTCCGTAGCCCTCGTTGGATCCCTGAATTCTAGACAGCTTGGATTGCCTCTGTGGGCTGGATGGATTGTCCTCCCGTTTCACCGGGCGGCGGGAGCGAGCTCCCAGAGGCTCTCCTGGAACCGGGCGTGGGGGCGGGGCTCACCGGGAGCCCGTGGTGAAGGTGGGCAGCGCACCGGGAGCGCGCCCGGGGCGGGGCGAAGCCGGGCGGCGCGGGTCGGGAACCGGGTCGTGGCGGGGATGGGGGGTGGTCCCAGTTGTGCTCCGGGGATCCCCACTGCGGCTGGGAAGGCACCGGGAGCATGGCAGGGGCGGGGCGGCGCGGGGCGGGGGTCGGCTCCTGGCGGGGGTGGGGGAGGGCTTCCCCGTTGTCCTCTCGGGGGTCGCCGTGGCGGCTGGGAACGCCCACTGCGTGCGCTCCTGGGTCCCCAAGGGTCGGCATCCAGTGGGCGCGGCGGAGGGGTGCGGACCACAGGTCAGGGAACTTGGACTGCGTGGAGCAGGGAACCACGTAGTCCGCCCTCTGTTGGCACAACCTGGCGGTCGCAGAAAGGCCTCGCCTTTGGGCTCAAGGCCTTGACCGCTCCACCCCTTTGCTGAAAGGTCAGAGCCGCGCGGTTTTCCCAAGCAGCCGAGTGTCCGCTGCAAGTCCAAGGGCCAGAACCCTGAACTCTGGCCGGCTGGCCCAGCCCTGCTTCTGGCACTTTGGAGGCCAGCGGGCCCTTGACCACCTGCTGGGATGGGAAAGGGAAGGGTCCACGAATTGCACCCTAGAAACTTAGTAGGGTGCATGGGTTTCAAAACCCGGTGGCCGCCCAGGCAGCAAACAAGGGAGGAGGGCACCCTGCTGCCCTTTCATGGCAGCATCTGTGGCTGTCCTGCTGAGGGGGCCTTTCCATGGGGACCGTGTGCAGTACAAGTTTGGTGTTTTGGAACCGAATAATTAGAACGTGTAAAACTTTTAAATGATGTGGTGGTTTGATTCAAACAAAACAAAACCAAACAAAACAAAAAACCAAGCTCCAAGTTTTTTGCAAATTTAGGTCTTAATATTGAAGGCCTGTGTTCCTTCCACTGTGGCATTGTACGAAGAAATGTGCGGGTTTTTTTTTTTTTTTAATTTGCTTTTTGTGTTTCTTTTTTTTTAGAAAAGATTCCGAAAAATGAGGGAAACAGGAAGCCCAGAGGTGCCCCTGTAGTTTGGAGAAGGCCTTAGGAGGTCACTTGGAAATGCCGCTGGCTGTGAGTGGGGGAGGGGGCAGATGTGCACAGAGCTGTGCAGGCTTGTCCTTTGCATGGATGTTCTTTGTAGAAATCCACCTCGGAGCCATCTCCTGATGTGTAAGAATTTCCCAGACAAACCTTGAGCTAAGCAATGCGTTTTTTCCTTAGGAAATGTTGGTCTTCAGCGATGTTCAAAGCCTGTGTATTTCCGCTAGACTCTGGCTTCAGGTCGGTTCCCCCAAAAGGCTCCGAAGCGACCTGAACCAAACAGTAAGTTTTCCTCCTACCTTGTTCTCCTCATCTATGTTAAGAGTATACTTTAAGAGTATCCTGGCACATACATGTACTGCCTCACCCCTAACCTCAGTCGTGTGTTCCAAGAACTTCTGTCCGTTTATTTATTTGTTTTGGGTAACATTGAATTCGTTTTGACTATGCTGGGTCTTTGCTGCTCGCTGGAAGTTGCTAGGACCTCTGGACTGCAGTCTCCCATCTCTTGCTGACCTCTTGTTGACCTCTGCAGAATCCTGGTTGCTGGGAGCTTGTTAGTTCCTTGTTCCTTACCCGGACCACCTGTGGTTAAGTGTTTTCTCTCCTCTGTGGCCTGGTAAGGCTGGGTGGTCATTGGCATCCCAAAGGTGGCTAGAGGTCAATGATTTAGGCAGGCTTGTGAATAGATATGGGAGAAGGCAATGGCACCCCACTCCAGTACTCTTGCCTGGAAAATCCCATGGACCCAAGAGCCTGGTAGGCTGCAGTCCATGGGGTCGCTCAGAGTCGGGCACGACTGAGCGACTTCACTTTCACATTTCACTTTCATGCATTGGAGGAGGACATGGCAACCCACTCCAGTGTTCTTGCCTAGAGAACCCCAGGGACTGCGGGGCCTGGTGGGCTGCCGTCCATGGGGTCACACAGACTCGGACACGACTGAAACGACTTCGCAGCAGCAGCAGCAGCAGCAGCAGCAGCAGCAGCAACAGTGCATAGATATCAAAAGGGTTTAGAACAGTCAGGTAGGATCACACAAGTCACCGTGAAGCAATACTTCTCCACTTAGCCAAAGCTAACAAAAGATTTCTGTTCTAGGTCAACCTAGAAGAGATCACGGAAGAGGTAAAGAAACTTAAAATCCATTAGCAAAGGCAGTTCAACCTCTCAAGAAACCTTGTGCTAGGCACAACACTCTTTTCTGGGGGTCCACTTTCCCTACAACCTCCTGATCCCATTCGGTACCCATTCCTTTGCTTCTCCCATCCTGAAACTGCCACCTGGAAGAAAGAACGACGTCGTTTTCCTTCAGAAAATGCGATTTCATGCCACATACCTTCTTTTAATACCAAGTCATACATTTCCCTTCAGCAACCAAGAACTGACTTTTATATTGGCATTCGACAGATTGGTGAACATACCTATCAGTGATAGTAGCGCCCCTCCCCTCCCCCGCACGCACGCGCGCACACACACACACACACACACACACACACCCAAGATCAGAACCAAACAAAACAAAAAAAATTGCTTTCTTACGTTTCACATGTCAGGATGGTGCCAGACACTCTTATTGGATAGTCAAAAATCTCTTTTGTTTCTGTGTAAAAGGGAGGTCCTTTCAAGGCGTGAATGTTTCAGAACTTTAATTTATTTGGAAATGACCCAGCTCTTCAGTACACTGTCGTCACTTAGTTTAGCACAGGATAGAAACTCGGGTAACCAAAACACCTGGAGAAACGATTGTATGTTCAGTTCAGTTCAGTGGCTCAGTCGTGTCTGACTCTTTGGGACCCCGTGGCCTGCAGGACGCTGGGCTTCCGTGTCCATCACCAACTCCAGGGGCTTGCTCAAACTCATGTCCATCGAATCAGTGATGCCATCCAACCATCTTAGCCTCTGTCGTCCCCTTCTCCTCTGCCTTCAATCAAGACTCTCATAGGCAGATATTTTCGAGTGTAATTAGTGTTCATAGTTTATCTAAAAGCTCATATCACATTTAATTTTTCGTTTTGTTCCTGTTCTTTCGAGGTACTTTCTCGTTGACAAGCTTGTGACAGATAGAACGATATAGCAATTTTTACCTTAGAACAAACCGAGGCACTATGAACATTTTGTGCTTCATGTTGATGACTCTTAGACATGTCTACAGTAGAGGAGCAAAAACAAAACTACTAGATATTTCATATTGACTAGTTCCCAGTTCACGGGACTCTGACATTCCCTGAGGTCAAAGTTTTCTTGTATTGGAAGCAGTTGGGTTTGCAAGGGCTGCCTTGTCTTGAGACCATTGAAATAAGAACTCAGAACTTGAGCACTATTATCAAAAATCACAAGGCTCACACTGACACAGACATCAATCCAGACAGACAAGACAAGACATCTTCCAGTTTTCCGCCTGAGATGGAAAAGATTTCTTTGAGCCGTTTTTTCTGGGGAGTGGGGGGTGGGGCTGGCGGCCAGGCAGGCTTTGGGAAGGAGCTCAGGGTTTGGAATTGCATATGAAAAGAACCAGCTTTCCGGGTTCCAAGGAATCAAGTTTCCTTGGAAACCAACTTTGTCCGGTTCTATAGAATATCATGGCCCTCCTAGGTCAGGTCGTCTTTCCTTTCCGTAGCCCTCGTTGGATCCCTGAATTCTAGACAGCTTGGATTGCCTCTGTGGGCTGGATGGATTGTCCTCCCGTTTCACCGGGCGGCGGGAGCGAGCTCCCAGAGGCTCTCCTGGAACCGGGCGTGGGGGCGGGGCTCACCGGGAGCCCGTGGTGAAGGTGGGCAGCGCACCGGGAGCGCGCCCGGGGCGGGGCGAAGCCGGGCGGCGCGGGTCGGGAACCGGGTCGTGGCGGGGATGGGGGGTGGTCCCAGTTGTGCTCCGGGGATCCCCACTGCGGCTGGGAAGGCACCGGGAGCATGGCAGGGGCGGGGCGGCGCGGGGCGGGGGTCGGCTCCTGGCGGGGGTGGGGGAGGGCTTCCCCGTTGTCCTCTCGGGGGTCGCCGTGGCGGCTGGGAACGCCCACTGCGTGCGCTCCTGGGTCCCCAAGGGTCGGCATCCAGTGGGCGCGGCGGAGGGGTGCGGACCACAGGTCAGGGAACTGGGACTGCGTGGAGCAGGGAACCACGTAGTCCGCCCTCTGTTGGCACAACCTGGCGGTCGCAGAAAGGCCTCGCCTTTGGGCTCAAGGCCTTGACCGCTCCACCCCTTTGCTGAAAGGTCAGAGCCGCGCGGTTTTCCCAAGCAGCCGAGTGTCCGCTGCAAGTCCAAGGGCCAGAACCCTGAACTCTGGCCGGCTGGCCCAGCCCTGCTTCTGGCACTTTGGAGGCCAGCGGGCCCTTGACCACCTGCTGGGATGGGAAAGGGAAGGGTCCACGAATTGCACCCTAGAAACTTAGTAGGGTGCATGGGTTTCAAA